>NC_142009.1:309968441-310268996 GCF_049901735.1 Notechis scutatus | reverse complement strand
GTATTGTTTGTAATTTGTCCAAAATAGCCTTCTTGAATTAAAGCAACCAGAATCACAGCTACTTATACTTACCAATTGCTACTCAGCTGGCAACGGTAGCCAGGTGATATCCCTGAGGAGATTGAATTTGTTCTCAGGTCACCAATTGTTGTTCTTGAATGCATATCAATTGATCCATTTGCTTTATAAATCACAAACAGCTAGAGGCAACTCCTTGTTTGTTCGGCAAGTTATTTTAGTGTGCAATGTGACTTGTCCTTGAGAAGGAAATTTCCATTTTCTTTGTGAATACAGTTGTCTAGGGAACCCATTGTTGCTTGGGCTGTGCAGCTGATTGCCACTATTGCTCTTAAATGCAGTTCCTTCCTTTCTCTTGATTAAGCTGCGTGCTCACCATACACTGATTCAATGGTCCATCCAGGAAATCAGCATGTTGGCAGGTAATTGCAGAGCTGGTGAGACTTTGCTTGCAATGATGTTGAAAATGAAAATAATAATAGTAACAAAACTGCTGGGACTATAAAATAGGGAAAATAATAGAAAATGAAGAAGCTAAAGTGCTTTGAGATATTAGAATTCAGACAGGCACTTGCTACCTAACACCCCAGTCTTAACAATTGTCAATAAGAAAGACAAAAAAATTCTGCATAGTTGATGTAAACATACCTGGTAACAGCAGAATAGAAGAAAAAGAACTAGAGAAGGTAACAAATACAAAGATCTGCAAATAGAAATAGAACAACTGTGGCAAAAGAAAGCAAAGGTAGTTCCAACAGCAAGAGACACCATATATGCAACCCCAAAACAATTGTAGTGACATTTGAACATCATCCACATTGACAAAATCACCACCAGTCAGTTGCAAAAGTCAGCTTTACTTGGTACAGCTTACATCCTGTGACAATATCTTTAACACATCCACATCTGCCTTTCCCCTTTCCTTGGGAAGGATCAATAGGTGGACAAAAATGCTAAACCCAGTCTGAACATCTGGCTGACTGTGCAATGAACCATAGTAATAAGGCTATTATACAGTTAGCCAGATGTTTAGATTAGATTTGGCATTTTTATCACCCATTAGGTTCTTTCTAAGCATCTAGGATAGGCAGATATTGTTTGATGGCATTAAATATATTATCAGAAAATGTAAGTTGTCTAATATAAAGCTATATTTACAATTGACTGTCAGTGATTTTGTCAATGTTGATAGTATTCAAGTGGCATTCCTGTTGTTCTGGAATAACACATTATTATCAATAATGAATTCATGTCATATCTTCAGATTACTTTACATATATTCTTTAAATATTTTTCATTGTTATTGGGAAGAAAGCAATAAGATAGCAAAATAGAACAATGAAGTATTCACAGTTGGTGTCAGTTTTATAACAAAAGCTTTTTTAAAAAAATATTTATATAGTTGCCTGTCTCTGAGCAGTTTAAAAAGTTAAATCCAAACAGGGTTTCTGCCTGAGCAGGTGTTGGACTAGAAGACTTCCAAGGTCTCTTCAAACTCTGCTATTCTGTTAGTCTGATTTTAGGAAGAATCCCAAAATGGTTTTAATAAGGATTTTTTTCAGAAAAATTGGGCACATCTTTATATTATCAACATATGCTGATGACCCATCCACAATTCCCCTCACTGGTGGCTGCACAAGTTGTAGCCGAGCAACTTTTGGAGGGCTGCAAATTTTAAGGCAATATTCAAAGCGAATTTGGAGGATCCTTCACAATGACAATTTCAAGAATCAAGTCTTTGTTGGTGTCCTTTTCTCCTAATTCATTTCATTAAAATGTACTGGTTAATCTGCAAACTACATTTCATCCTCAATCCACCAGTAAGGTGCTTGAAGTTGATCAGAACACTGTTGAATTTAAAGATCTTCTCATTTAGATTTGTTAATGTATATGTTCTTTGTGGATTCTGCATTATAGAAAAAGCACTACCTTGACAGTAATGATTAGATTTATTCAGAAGTCTTCACTTTGGGGTTAATTATTCCCACCAATTACATGTTTATCCTAGACACAATTACTCTGGGAATAAAAGCTCTTGTCCCCTGTAATCAGAAGCCATGCTTTAGTGGAGATATATATTGGTTTCACAGCTGTACCTCAATTAGAAATTGAGGTCCATGAAGAAAGTGCTATAGCTAATTATGCAAATCAAGGAATTAAACATCATCTACATGTACTACTGAGAGAAGAACATGCCTGTACATGGCACCCTTACCATATTGTGATATAAAAGCCAGTAGTTTATGTACTTGATTACACAAATTGGAGAAGAACCAGGAATTAAGATATAGTTCTTCTGCATTCTGACCTATTAATGGAATCAGTACATCAGAGCTGGTTTATGTGTGTGATTAAGGAATATTTACAGAAAATATTTTTCAGCAAAGAACCAGTGTGAGTGATTCTTGCCTTGCTTCTTAAGAAAAGTTATCCTGTCGAAGGTAAAAATTTCCTTAAGAATTGAACATTTTGTTTTGTTACACAGTATGTAATGTATATAGCTACTGATTTTTTTTTTCTTAGAAGAAAAGCCATTCTTATGAGTGGACTTTGGTGATCTTGTTACCTTAGTTGAGATGGTTGCTGTATATATACACACAGAGAGATTGGGGAGAGATATTTGACTATTTCATCTCTTTTCAAATTTAGTTGTTGGTGATCGGTAGGCTTCACAAATGTCAGTTAAATCTTAAATGTATAACATGGTGAAATGGCTCATCTCAAGAGATTTATTTTAGATAAAAACATTTGAGCAATTAGGGAAATTTCAGAGCAGTGGAAAGATATGAAATAAAATACAGTAACAGCAACAATTGTCATCTGACAATAATGCAATGCATTCAAAGCAACCATAAAGAAACTTCTTCGACATTTGAAGTGTCCTGAGAATGACATAGGACATCTCAAAAATCTCTTTTTTTGCAGTGCAAGAAAACTTTCAAGCAATTGGAAGAGAGATTTAAATCAAATATAATCATTTACAGATAAGATTTCTAAAAAAGTATCTTACCGGATGATGCCAAAGTCTATCTAATTTGGTTTCCTGCTTCTGTCAGTGACCAAAAGGTGCCTCCAGGACACTTACACACTAATTTGAAAGCAGTTTTCCAAACCAAAGTTGACTGTTCTGTAACAGTGGATTCAAGTACAATTATAGCATTGTGGACATTCTTTTTTTTTGTTTCTGTGAATTTGTTTATCTTATTAAAGTCAAGATGGTTTCAGTTGTTACAGAAAACATACTTTAAAAGAAGGAAAAATACAATTCAATTTGTTTTCTTATTTTTTTCCTGAAACTTAGGTACCTTTGCAAAGAATTGGTATTAGATTACTCCATCTGCTTTGGAGATTACCCAAACAAATCATTGGTCATAAATGCGTAATGAGAAAAAAAAATGTTTATAGCAGTTGTAACTGAGTAACTGATTCATGTATTTTTAGGATGTGTTAAGACTTTTCTTGGTAGAGGAATTTTTAAAAAATCCTCTTATATACCCATTTTATAGGTAGGTCATTTAAAAAGCATTTGAAATAAACATAATACAAGTGACTTGCAATGTTAGATACAAATATTTAAGAATAGATTGCTTTGATTCATATGCATGTTTCAAATCTTCATTAAGCAGGTAGACTATAGAGAGTTCCATGATTATGTTACATGGTTTCAGAACTCTCTGCAACTGCAAGTATGGTGTCAAAATGAAAGATGAAATCTAGCATGCATTGGAACTTTGTTACCATTATGTTACCATCATAGACAATTAATTTATATCTCAATTTTTTCAAAAATACATACAATATAATTTCAATACTTCAACAATTACAGTTCATTTTACAACTCTCAAAAGTTTAAATGAGCATAAAATAAGACTTCATTCAATCCATATTTTTAAGTGAACCATCTGGATACACCTTTCTTGGATGAAAACACATTTTGGAATGCATTAATCTTTCCATTTTTGTGGTTGATTGAATTCCGTATTACAATCCTCTGCATAAAAAGAAACTGCCCTAAAACGCACAGAGAAATGCATACATTGGGATGAAAAAAAAGAGATAAGAATACGCTTATGTTGTAAAAACACAATTTTTATGGGTTTTTCTTTCAGTCAAGATAAAAATAAAATGGAACAAAATTATGAGCATATGTGGACTGGAAATAAATGGAGTTATCGGTTCTTTGAATAACATTTAATAAGGTTTTGTTTGGTTATTTGGATTAGAACAATAGGGAGCTAAAATGTAGACATGGATAGCCTGCAATTCTATAATAGAGCTCATTAAAATATAGATATGCGATCTTGTAAAAAAATATTTGCAGGTTGTGGAACAGAATGACGAAAAGATCAGCAAAATGTCACAGCAGAAAATTGGTGTTGTGTGATAAGCATGTAAAATACAAGTAGTAAAATTTAGATTGAATAAAATGTATAATCCTTTGGAAAAGAAGAAAAACCAGAAAACAATGTTTCCTGTTTTTATATTATGGGTTTTTAAACGATGGGTCCTGTTTTTATATTATTGCTATTGATTTTTGAGACCAAACAGCAAAATTACCAAAGGAGGATTTTTTTTAAATGAGATGGTTAATTTCATTTACAGATCTGGGTCCTGAAAAAGAAAATTCAATTCATAATTATTTATGAACTAGCATCAGAGGGTTTATTCCTCTGATTACCTACTAATCATTTACTGTAAATGCACTGACCTAAAAATGCCATACAATCAATAAAGTTGTAAGTTCCAGATTTAAATCATTGTACCTTGTATTCTTGAGTAAACCTTTTGGTAATTTACAAAGGCTGTTGAATTTTACAGTAAGTGTTTTTCAAACCAAGCTGGATTCTAAACAATAATGACTTTTTAATGTGGATCTGTGATTACATTGTCATAGTGAAATACGATGCTTTTTGGCTGCATTCGAAATGAGCGAGTGTGTGAATTACTCTAAAGGCACAGATTACCATAACTCCAGGTAAAGCAATCTTCATAAATTAAACTCCAATCTAAAGTGACCTGTCACCAGGAACCTGTTGCAATGGCCAGTAACTTAAATTTCAATGTACAATTTGTAAATACGTCATTTTGTTATTGTTACAAAGGCAGCACTTCTTCTGTTAAAATACTCCAAAGAGATTGGAGTTTGTGTGTGTGTATCTGTGTCCTGAATTACACTTTTGGTAGGACATCTTTTTTAAACCAAAAGGTAATATTTTAACAAATGTAGTTTCCCATCATTAAAATAAAACAGCAGTGCGAACAAGTTCACAGTATACTTCTGAGTTTGAAGTAATTTACCCCTCTTTCTTTATTTCTTTTTAGCAATGCCATTACAGTGGATTTGTAAAATTTATGATGACTTCTTGCATATTTGAATGTTAAGGATTACATTTGCAAAACATCTAGTCACTTTTTAAACTGCTTTTGTTCCGTGTCCATAATCTCTGAGGCTTACTAAAAAAATTCCAGTATTAAAAGGTGCAACATTTTTTATTTGCGATTATAGCCATAAAAAGATGGGCCATGTACTGTTAAATTCAATCCAAGTATATTCACTTGAAAATCACTTGAATTTTTCAACTATTAAATGCTCATATAAAACACTCTTATCACATACTTTTATGTAACCCAGTAAAACTGCAAGAGAGTTGGAAAATAGATAAAGTTGATACAAAGTGATAGGGAGTTGTCAGATGAGAGAAGCATGAAAATTAACCTGGCTCCTAAGAATCTCATCTGTAAATATAAAGAATCAGAAGCAGGGGAAATAGGATCAGGGGAAATAGGCTGGAAAAGAAATGAAGGGAAGTAGATAATGGAAAAAAGACAAGAGGCTTGTAGTGGACAGCACAGAGCCCAGAAAGAAATCAGAATTGGGGATCTGCAAAGTGAAGGGGGAATTATCCTGAAAAATTAGAGAGGGGAGAATTGAAAATTATAAGACTGGTAAAAGGTAAAAACTATGGACATTTGAAAGCAAGCTAATTTACTGAATACAGACATTAAGGGATGACAGAATTTTTACTTAAATAAGGGATTAAGTTGGATTGTTTCAATGTATCATTGCCTTTTAAATGCATTACTTCTTTAAGGAGCCTTTTCTAGATGTTTATTTCATTTATTAAATTGCCCATCTCACCTAAGTAATTCTGGGTGTCCCCAATGGTGCTTTTTCAGGAGGCAACTGGATGATGGGAAATGGAAAGACTATCCAGACTGAGCTGAAGAAGCTTCTTGGATGAGAAGCGAAACATTGTCAAAGAAAAACAAGAAAGTCCAGTTGCCTCATAAAAAACACTTTTGGAACAACCATGACCTGGGTGACTGAGAATCTCCAGAGACGTGACTCTGGGAGGTTTACAACACCATCATAAAGCCATATAAACACATGAATTAAAACATTAATAACAAATTAAAATTTACAAGTAAAAATAGCAATCAGAGTTCTGTAGAGATTCTCAGTCATCCAGGCTATGGTTAGTATTCATGGAAACTATCCCCACTATCCTGTCAGAGCTGAAGAAGCTTCTTGGATGAGAAGCAAAACATCTTCAAGAGAAAAAACAAGAAAGTCCAGTTGCCTCTTGAAAAAGCATCTTTGGGGCAACCATGACCTGAATGACTTAGAATCTCTACAGACCTTTAGCTATACCATTTGGAATGAACTCCCTTTGAATGGTGTGGGAATAGCAATGGATTTCCAGAGGAAAAATTGCAGACTATAGAAACCAGGAGCATTACTCAGGTGACCCTGAGGACACAGATAAACCTCCATGTGCTTCAACCACCCTCTAAAAAGATGCAGATTACCAGCTGTCTGCAAGGAATATAAATCCTTCCATTCCCTACTACCCTTTCAGAGCTGAAGAAGCTTCTTGGATGAGAAGTGAAACATCTTCAAAAGAAAAAACAAGAAAGTCCAGTTGCCTCCTGAAAAAGCACCTTTGGCACAGAAATCAGAGTTAAAATTCAGAAAGTTGAAAAGTTAATAAGCCCCAACCATTCCCAGGACTACATCATACTCTTAGATGCCCATGCTAATTGTCAACGTCAGACCTTAACATTTTTCTGAAAAACAAAACAAAACAGAAGAGTGGGGCTTGGCACACCTCCAAGAGTAAAATGTTCCAAAGTTCAGGGGCTATGTCATGCCCCTGGTGGAGACTGACTCTGAGGAAGAGGAGGAACAGCCAACAGGGAGTGGAAGTGTGGTTCCAGAGGTGGTGGAGAAGGCTGGGGAAGGGCAGAGGCCGGCTGAGTAATCAGACGAGGATCCAGGCCCATCCCTTATCCATCCTAGGTCATGCAAGGATCAGGGAAACGCATGGTCTACTCAGGAGGAGAGGGTCATGATCCTCCTCATGGGTTGCAGCTGTGAGCTCTGTATAAGAGTTTGAAACTGCGTGTTCACAGACGCTGGAGTCAAATTAGTGCTTTCTTTGGATGAAGTTTATTTTTGTTGGTGTTCTTCCCATGGACTCTCCCTGATTATCTTCCTGGAATGTGTGATTAATTATCTTGGTTTGCCTTGGAACTCTTGTCAATGCAGTTTGGTTTTAGTTTCCTTTTGCTTCATTGTCTACTTTTTGAATTTAAACTGTGACTAATAAAACAGCGAAGTTAAGTTGAAGGCATTACAAGACCTTGATTCATGTTTTAGTTTTTGTGTTATTTTTGAGACACTACGGGTCATCAAAGGCTATAACTGAAAAGGTCCTTCTCCTAGATCCCGCCATTCAAAATTCCATGAACAATGGGATATGCAGCATGCCCTCCCTACTTGACCGGATGGGATAGGTTAATGCAATTGGGTCATATCTCAGGTATCCTGGTCCCGTGCCATAAGTCCTCTCTGTTTCAGCACACCCACAAAGGTATTTCTGTTACTACTATTGTTTATAAAATTATTCCCATATAGTACATGTGTTGTACTTTTTATGTCTATTGCATTCTGAATGCAAGTAGCAAGTAATTCTTATTTGCTCTTAACTGTACATTTATACAGCTCTTCCTGGAGAAAGCATCTCAGAAAGAATGTATTCACCTTTACTTATATACAATTCAAGTTTGGACAAGGAAGCTTTATTATCAAGAGACATTTCTGAATAAGAAAGAAAACTCCTATCCTTACACTGAGAAACCCTATTGCCTATATTGTAGACCTGATTTGTGTGCCTGTTATAAGAATTACAATATTAGCACATGCACACCTCTGTTCTTTATATGTTGAGCATCATTAGAAAAGATCACGTGGTTAGTAAAGCATATGACCCATTTCAGCAGCAGATGTCTGTTTATTTGTTCAACTGCCAGGAATTTCAATTGGATGCCGTTGTTCATATTGATCCAAGGAAAGATGTTTGTTATTCGGAAAGTTGAATGCATTCTATTATGTTTTGTACTGCAACAAAGCAGTAATACAGGTACATGAAGCAAAATAAAACTAGAGCGCACACAGAAAGAAGTCAATCAAAATTTGTGGAATTTTTCTTTGCATGCTTAATCAGATGGTGTTATCTACCCTAACCTTCGAGCAACTATTCAGAGGCATTTGGCTGGTCTTTGATAGTGCTTTCAAATCAGGTATCTGAAGTAAGCAACCACAATCATACACCAGGCCCATCTCCCTTCCACAATCTAGGAGTCCAGATCTATCTAGGAGTTTTGCCTTTTAGCCTTCAAGATAATTAACAATATCTGCTTTCTGGAGCCCAAACAGACAATCCACCCAGGGTTTATCAAACAAATAATTGTACTGAACAATTAATATTTACTATATCATCTACAGCTATGAATTCTTATTTCACCAGTATACCATTTCCAAATGGCACAGATAATGACATGAAATAGAGTAAAAATAATAATGTCCTTTACGTCAAGCACAGGGGCATGGAGCCATATGGATTTCTTCTTTTCTCTTCCAAAACAGAATGACGAATCCAGAAACAAATGGAGGCAATTTGCTCCTGCTTGACACACACATAAAATAACTGTGATGAAAATTCATGATGGCGTCATCACTTGCTGTGGCAAAGATAGGGACAATATAACACCTTCATGGATGCCTCAGTGAACTGTGTCTATAACAGGAAGGCTTGGAATTATTTTTCACACCTCTAGTTTAACTTTTTCTAAAAGAAAATAGTTGCAATTTCCACATCTGTCTATTAGGGTTTTAACTTCAGGACTGCAACTTAAAGAAAATTATTTCTTTGTGGATGAAATTATTTCTTTGTGGATATATTTTGGCTTTGCTTTTAGAAGTAAACCAATTCCTTTTTCTCCTTTAGTTTCCTACACTTGAATCCTATATGGCAGAAACAGTTCAGTTACATTGTAGTTTCTTCTCTAGAAGAACTATTGGTGTCTATTTCCAGCACTATCAGGAACCAAATGATCTTTCAGGGATGGTTCACAATAGAATTGATTATTTTTCAGGTACATGATTGGTCAGGAATTATACTGCTGAGTTGATTCTTACACACAGTGTAAGAATATAAAAAACAATCTATCTGGATAAGGTCAAGACCCATCTTAGTTCAACTTGTTATTTCTCATAATGGTTAAATACAGGTGAAACTCGAAAAATTAGAATATCGTGCAAAAGTTCATTTATTTCAGTAATGCAACTTAAAAGGTGAAACTAATATATGAGATAGATTCATTACATGCAAAGCAAGATAGTTCAAGCCCTGATGTGTCATAATTGAGATGATTATGGCTTACAGCTCATGAAAACCCCAAATCCACAATCTCAGAAAATTAGAATATTGTGAAAAGGTTCAATACTCTAGGCTCAAAGTGTCCCACTCTAATCAGCTAAGTAAGCCATAACACCTGCAAAGGGTTCCTGAGCCTTTAAATGGTCTCTCAGTCTGGTTCAATAGGAATCACAATCATGGGAAAGACTGCTGACCTGACAGTTGTGCAGAAAACCATCATTGGCACCCTCCATAAGGAGGGAAAGCCACAAAAGGTAATTGCAAAATAACTCAGATGTTCCCAAAGTGCTGTATCAAATCACATTAATAGAAAGTTTTGTGGAAGGGAAAAGGGTGGAAGAAAAAGGTGCATAACGAGCAGGGATGACTGCAGCCTGGAGAGGGTTGTCAGGAAAAGGCCATTCAAAAGTGTTGGGGACTTCCAAAAGGAGTGGACTGAGGCTGGAGTCAGTGCATCAAGAGCCATCACACACAGACACATCCTGGACATGGGCTTCAAATGTCGTATTCCTCTTGTCAAGCCACTCCTGAACAACCAACAACATCAGAAGCATCTTACCTGGGCTAAAGAAAAACAGAACTGGTCTGTTGCTCAGTGGTCCAAAGTCCTCTTTTCTGATGAGAGCAACTTTTGCATCTCATTTGGAAACCAAGGACCCAGAGTCTGGAAGAAGAATGGAGAGGCTCACACTGCAAGATGCTTGAAGTCCAGTGTGAAGTTTCCACAGTCTGTGTTGATTTGGGGAGCCATGTCATCTGCTGGTGTTGGTCCACTGTACTACATTAAGTCCAGGGTCAACGCAGTGGTGTACCAGGAGATTTTGGAGCACTTCATGCTTCCTTCTGCAGACGAGCTTTATGGGGATGCTGACTTCATTTTCCAGCAGGACTTGGCACCTGCCCACACTGCCAAAAGCACCAAAACCTGGTTCAATGACCATGGGATTACTGTGCTTGATTGGCCAGCAAACTTGCCTGACCTGAACCCCATAGAGAATCTATGGGGCATTGCCAAGAGAAAGATGAGAGACATGAGATCGAACAATGCAGAAGAGCTGAAGGCCGCTATTGAAGCATCCTGATCTGTTGTAATGATGAGGCAGTCGAGTTGTTTGATCATGAACAACTGAATCATGATGATCTTTATTGGAGTATAGTCTTGCATTTATATACATTTTTAGTTATCCTCCATCATTGGTTAACTTTGGTTACTGCTTAACTTTCGTTACTGTTTAGTACAGTAATCCATACAATTAATTATCTCTAGTTAAAGTCTAACATATGTTTACTTCCCCTCTCTAATCCTCCTTTATCCATAGATTAGTGACTTTGTTTGCCTGACTTGTATTTGCTTGGAAACATTCTTTATCTGAGGTTTGCCATCCGAGATTGGAACATTCCTGCAATTACAACTCTACACTGATCTTCCATAACACCTCAGCAGTGCCACAGGCTGATAGCTTCCATGCCATGCCGCATTGAGGCAGTAATTGCTGCAAAAGGGGCCCAAACCAAGTACTGAGTACATATGCATGCTTACACTTTTCAGAGGTCTAATATTGTTCTATGTACAATCCTTGTTTTATTGATTGCATGTAATGTTCTAATTTTCTGAGATTGTGGTTTTGGGGTTTTCATGAGCTGTAAGCCATCATCATCCCAATTATGACAAATCATGGCTTGAACTATCTTGCTTTGCATGAAATGAGTCTATCTCATATATTAGTTTCACCTTTTAAGTTGCATTACCTTAATAAATGAACTTTTGCACAATATTCTAATTTTTTGAGTTTCACCTGTATACATATTGACAGGAGCAAGATTACTTTATTCACAAAAATGGAAGGACATTTCAATTCTCACAATGGACAAATGGCTGCAAAAGTTGATGGAGTTAATAGAGATGGTAAAATTGACTGTTTTGATAAAAGAAAAAAAAAATAAGTACTTTTATTTCTAATTGGAAACCACTTTTGGACTTTGTGCTTGAGGTGGAAAAAAAATGAATCTTTGATTTTGAGTTTTACCAATTAGATAGATTTGTTGGTACAGAAATGGCTAGTTTATACTACTATGTAAAGGTAAAAAGTTTTGCACTTTTCCCTTCCCTTTTCCCTCCCTATTTTTCTTACTATTTGTTTTTGTATTTTTGTACTTATACGATAAACTAATTTTTAAAAAATGATCAAATAACCCGGGACACTGTAATCATTATAAATATGAAGCAGTTGCCAAGTGTCTGAATTTTGATCACATGACCATAGGAATGCTGCAATGGTCTTAAATATGAAAAATAGTCAGAATTTCATTTTTAATGTGGGCTAGTAAGCTGTCTATCTATCTATCTATCTATCTATCTATCTATCTATCTATCTATCTATCTATCTATCTATCCATCCATCCCCTATATATTTGTCTATCACAACAAAGATAATGAAAATGCATCACAATGGTGTAACATGTTACAGATGAATAGAGATGGATAGTTATATAAATTGAATAAACAAACAAATAAATAAATACATTAAATATTTTTAATTTTTATACAGATTAAAAAAAACCCATTCAGATGTCTCCAATGCCCACTGCTCTGAAGAGTTTGGAAAGAATTTCAGAAGCCATACTCTGCATGCTTTCTCTGCCTTAACTTAAGGAAACTATCACCCTCATAGCTACAAGGGAGAGCAGGGAAAAATCCTGCTTTGAGCATTCAAAATGGTTTTGGAGGAATTATAACTGAAACCATGTGAAGCAAAACAGCACCATCTTAGAAGATATCTGATTTAAAAAATGACTGTATTTTATAATGCACTAGTTGTTGATCACAACAGATTTAATATTCTAAGGTGGTAACTAATTTTATATTTATTCTGTTTCATTGTCTTTAATGTGAGATTGCATTTTGAATTTAATATTGTCTTTTGACTGGTGAATAAAAATTACTACTACTGTTTCTACTATTACAGAACTAGCACTGAAGACAATTTTCTAAATTCCATATTTCAGTCTAAAATATTTACTATTGTCATCATCATGCTTGTGTCTCTTGGTATCTATCAATGAAAATAATCTGGGAAACCAATTCTTACTTGGATTGAGACTCTATGGTGACCTACCCATCTTTTACTTATATATTCGGAAATTCATATAAACAGTGGATGACAAACTTGTTGCACAAATGTCCATCAACAAGACAAATATATTCCATAAAGTAGATGAATATTCAGGATTTTATTTTATGGTAGATTTGTTTCCTAAACAGGCAAAAAGATTAGAAGAAGGAGTGACGTTATTGTGGTTTTAAAGCATATGGTGAAAAGGGATATTGGAAGAGAATGAATAAAGATCATGGAACATTAACTTACTAAATGTTTTCTATTTGATAGTATTCCCAAATAGCATGGATATTACTATAATACATTTATCTTGTAATCATAGTACTGCTTGCTTCCTATTACAAATCTTTACATTATTGCTCTTGAGAACCTCAGAGACTCAACCCAATTACAATATCCTTATGAGTAATTTCTTCTTAGTAGTTGTCAAAGTTGAGATACAGGTAAAATCGAAAGTGGGACTCTAATAAAAATGAAATCAATCATGCCACCATAATTGGAAAGCAGTAATAAAAAGTAATTGAGTTTAATACATAATTTAGATCATTACTTGTTAAGTTAATGCTTTCTGCTTAGTGTGAGAAAAAATTATTTATCTCATGTACAGTTGTGTGTTCATTTTTTTTTAAACAGAATGCACTTGGACTGACTTTAATAAGAATAGTTTTTTAAATCAGATTTTGAGCTGGCACAAAGATTTGAAGTTCATATGTCAATTTATGACATGATATATTTGTCATTTACAGTCTCATTTTAAAGTCACTGAATTTATTCTCTTGAGATTTAATATTCATTGTTGTCTCATATTACTGAAATTAAATTGGCTTTTTCTAGTGTCTTGATGTGAAATAATTTTCCTTATGATTATTTTATTTTGAAGGAATAAAAGGACGATTGGATGTTTGAGCATAATTCACATTTGAGAACTTTCATTATTTTTTTGTCATAAATACAGTTTGGGAAAAGTGGATTTATTCTAGTCTCTATATCATTTTAGGGCCAATGGTTCTTGAAACAGGGGATTTCTGATCTATATTTATATTGTAAAAGACTCAAGTATACAGAATAGAAAGAAGGCAAAATTTAGTTCTGGGCAAACCATATTCTGACACACATTTCTGTTTCAGAATTATTTATTTGCTTCAATGACATCTAATTTAGTTTTGACTTACTGAAATTTCTTCTCTCTTCCATCTACTCCATCTACTCTCTTCTGACTTCTACATTCTCTTGAGTCCTCTAGACCAGGGCTGTCAAACATCCATGCCCAGTTTAGTGAAGGGGAAAAAAGTCCTGATATGTCATGTGACGCTGCCGTGGTGACATGAGTTTGACACCCCTGCTCTAGACCAACTGGATACTCAGATAAAAGCAAATGCATGTATGCTCTTGACTCTTGTGCTGGCATCACCAGCCAGCTAACATTTTAATCAAAATATAACTCTCATTTTAATTCTACTCCCCAAATTTGAAAAAGCAGTGGTTTTGTTTGGCCATAATGTCTCATGTACTATATCTTTCAGCATTTTTCTATTTGGTAGAGTGAAAACTATAGAACTGCATCCAATCACACTTAGCCAATAAATTATGGTACTGTTTCTGTTTAATCAGTCTTTGCTAGATATTTGTGCTTGGAAACCTTGGGAAATTTGTCTCTTGCTTATCTTCTTGCTCTCTACTTGAGCAGTAACTAACTAAATTCTTTAACAACAGCTAAATTGTAAATATAATCTTGCTAACCAGGAATAATATGAAAGATGCATGAATCAAACTAGTGGATGTCTTTCCCTGAAATCTGTCAGTGTTACAGATTTATGAAGATGCACAGAGACACAGGTAGTGCCTCTAAAATTAATGTATTTTTTTCTCAAATTCTTCATATAAAGCTGTATAGGAAGGGAGTTTTCTAGAGTCAGTATGAAGGATGTAGTTAAGTAAATTGGATGGTGGGAGTAAATTATTGGGGAGGAGGTGTTCGTGAATTTGAATGGACTTGGAAATTTATCCAACAATTTCTTAGTTTTAGGAAGATGTCCCTTAACCTATTTGACAAATAACTTACATGCCTGACCTTTATTTATTCCTCTAGCTGCTACTCCTTCCTCCTCTTTGATTTGAATTAACTATCCTGTCTAATGTGTTACAATGGAGAAAATGATTAACTACATGGGAGTAATCCTGCATCAACTGTATTAAATTAATTCAAACTACATTACATTTAATTTTTGTTAAGGCCCATCTAATTCTTTATCTTGGCACTGCCCATTTCAGGAAATAACCCCCCCCTCCCCCCACAGACACTCTATACTATATGAAGTATCTATGATTATAATAGTTAAAGTTTTCATATTCTACATTCAAATGAAACCTTTATTAGTCTTGTTGGCAAGATTTAGTTATTGTTATTTCTTCTTTCACCTTGTATCCTTTTCCTCCTGGTTTGCCAAATTCTCAAGGAAAATGTGTATGCCTTGAATTTCTGAAAATACTTAAGTGGCACCATATTTTGTGCTTTCATTCATGAATTCAAAAGCTCAAGGTCTAACACAGCCTCTTTTGGAAGCTGGCAAAATACCAATTGTTTTTTGTACAAATGTGTTTGTGTTCATTGTGCTTTTTTATCAAGGATAAAGGAAATGTTATATGTTGTATTATGTGTGTTTCTAGCCATACCTTTGTTTATGTACTTGATGGATTCCAATGCATTTCAAGAAAGAGATTAATTTTAGTTATTCTTCCATGTGATGATTAGAAAAGCATTTAATGAACACAGTAAACCCCAACTAATTATCACAATGGCATTTCACTCTAAATAAAATTGTCAGGAAGCAAGCATATGATACATATAATTTTGCAGTTTTTATTAAAATGCATTTATCACTTTTTCCTGCTTCAGAATAATTTATCATATTATCTATGATAATTTCACTAATATTTTTCTTTCTGTTTAATATTTAAGTGGAGTTTACAGATATTAAAGTCATAATGCATTAAATGGAAATTATCTTGCATTCTAATTACTTTTCTTTGTGAAGGATGGTAAATAGAATCATCTTGTTATGCTTGTTGTAGATGAAACCACAGAAATATTTAATGAACCACCCTCTGGTGAAAATGTCATATTTACTTTTTTTTTAAAAAAATGTAGTCAGTCAAATCCATCTAGGTTCCCAATGATTTGAAATATGTTATTATAATTGAAATGTTATTCAGTTTATGAGTCCAAAGTGCCAACTTTGTGTGAACACTTGTAATCTACTAAGGAGTGTACTATAAAATTTGGCAATGTGCAATATCCAAAAAATAATTGCATTCCAGCCCACACAGAGGGGCAGAGTGCTCACTGTAAAATTAATAATAGAGTCATTGTGTATAGTATGGACATTTTAATGAAACATGGGATATAGATACAATTTCCATATTTGCAAAATATATGCAAATATATTTTCTACTATATGAACATTTTATGTATATAAGTTCGAATATGAGATTGAATCTATTTCATATTTTGTGAACAAAAATATCCATATTATACAGAATGTAGGTTAAAACCTATAATCCCACTTATTATGATTCACTGCTTTCCTTTTAAATGACCAGTTTCTAGATGTATCAAGGGCAATAGCAAATATGTTTTCTGCAATTTGAACCTATAGAAATTGACTGGTGCTTTCCTCACAGCCAAGAATACATGTGTATATTTCTTTACTTTTACTATTAAATTATGCATACATATATGGATATATACATATACATACTGGTACATACACACACAGAGAGAGAGAAAGAGAGAGAGAGAGAGAGAGAGAGAGAGAGAGAGGAATTTTTAAACTACTGTATATGTTTGAATGTTGGCTGGTTTGATCTTAGAGTATAAATTAATAAATAATATAAATATTGTGGTGTTCATGGCCAAGAAAAGCATACAGTATTTTGATACACAGCTGGAATTCATGTGAAAATCCACAAAATATTAAATCAAACAATTTTTCATCCTTATGAGGAGGACCTTTTCATTGATTAAAACCATGATTAGATGAAGATTAGAAAAGGCCATTTTGATGCTGAGGCCTACCTAATTCTTTGATGTAAAAAATTAAAACAACTATAACAGATGGTTCTCTAGGTTTTGATTGAACACATCCATTAAAGGGATATTCATCACTTCCCCAGGTAATTAGTATCACTATCAAACTGCTCTTATTCTTAGCAAGTTTTTACTAGCTTTCAACAGGGATCTGCCATTTTGTATTTTAAAATCATTGCAGGTGGTCCTTGTTTAACAACCACTCATTCAGTGACCATTCAAACTTGCAACAGGGCTGTGTGTATAGAAAGAGAAATGCTCGTTTTGAATATCAATATTATTTACAGTGAATATAAACTTCCACTCTGAATCTAGGATGGATGTCCTTTTGAATGTGCTTTATAAATGGATTAAACACTAATTTGATTTTTAGTACTGCATGATTTAACTGACACATTTAATTTCAATAGGACATGAAATGCTAGCTTAAGAGGTCCCAAAGGTGCTTTTTCAAAAGGCAATTGGACTTTTTTGGGGGTGGGTGGGTTTGAAGACATTTCGCTTCTCATTCAAGAAGCTTCTTTAGCTGAAAAACCAGAAAGTCCAGTTGCCTCTGAAGAAGCTTCTTGGATAAGAAGTGAAACGTCTTCAAAGAAAAAAACAGAAAGTCCAGTTGCCTCTTGAAAAAGCACCTTTGGGACAATCATGAACTGGATGACTGAGAATCTCCATAGATGGCTAGCTTAAGATACAACTCTTTCACCAGCAAGCTGGAATGAGGTCTTTCTGTCTCTTTCTCATGGTGTGTGTGTGTGTGTGTGTGTGTGCATATCCATGTAAAAGTTCATAAATCTTTTTGATTGCTCAGTGTAACTATATATTCCTAATAGGGCTGCACTTGAGAGACCTTCACTTAACCACACATTTAACGTGCCAAAAGAAGCTCTCTAGGAAAAGAAAACATGAATTATGGCCTTCTGAGGCTGTATCTACAGTTGTAGCTAAAATAGCCTAGCTGTGGCTACAGTGCCAATGAGTCATGGGGAGTTCACATATTTATTAGAACACCTTTAAGGTCAATCAGCAAATGGGTGCTAAAACTCTGAGCACTCCTCAAAATGGAATGCAAGCAACTCTCACCGATATACCATTTGTTGTATGCCTCCTCCTACAATCAGGTTTCTGTCAGTGTGTAAGAAATGAGCTGGAATAGCCAAACAACAAGTCAGCCAATGGAACTGTTTGGTGACTAAGAAACAGGGGCTTCTGCTGCATGGGTATTTTTTACATGTATCATACTTTATATTATTGTATATGAAGAAGTTTTTTTCTATAAACGAATCCTGGTGAATTATTTACTTGTGTGCTGGTTGGATTGCTGCAAACTCTGTCAGTTTCTCAGAGGACATTTGCTTATTAAACTGTTCCACTGTCACTTCAATAATGTGTGACTGAACACAATACAAATTTAACACTATGATTTATCCCTATCTTACATAAACCTGCTTGTTTATTAAGAGTGCTCTTCCCCACACAATATGGAAACAATAAGTTATGTTTAGAAATGTGAGAGGTTCTTTTCAGTTATGGTATCCTAATTTTAGAAAATGTTATCTTCCTCAAAGTTAATTCATCTTTGTGTTGGTTTCATTTCAGAGCCAGGAAAAACCAGTATTCATTCAAATCTATAGGTCTCAGTGGCAATGACTCAATATGTATTTTTCTTAGGTTGGTTTGTGTTGCATTCATTTGATATTTGATTGCATTCCATTCTGAGATATATTGATACTATGTGGATGATAACTTTTAAAATATCTAATTCTGTACCTAATTTCTTCCTGGGATATTGCTCAGGGGCAGAATAGATGTTTTTCATTCAGAAGAAACTACATTTGCTTCACATCCTTTCCAGTACATAATGTGAATGATTACTGCTGGTCATTATGGCAAGATTGCTTTGAAAGAGAATTTTGGCACAATCTGATTGGACATAGGACAATTTCTTAATTTTTTTCTTACTATTTCTGTTGCTCCAAGGTCACCTGGTAAGCTTTGACTTATCAGGGATTTGAATTAAGATCTTTTCTATAGCTCCTATTAATTCCAGGGAAGGCTTGCACATTAGAATTTCCCATGTCCCCTGACCCCCATTTCCTTCATATCTTCAAGCAGAAAGAAAATATCGGTTATGCACTGAATCTTTTTTCTGAAGTCATCTCCTTTAGATCCTATCTTTCTAAGATATCTTTCATATAAAAGGGAAAAGTGGTTTTTAAGGGTCATACTTGGCACTGAATACTTGGCAAAGAGGTACATAATGATATTATATAAACAATTAGTTTATAAATGTTATTTTCTGCCATCCTTGGAAGCCACTAACCTGTTGGTTTTAGTGAACAGAATTATCTCAGTTTTCCTGACTGCATCAACTTTTGTTTTCTATCAAACAATGATAGCAGCTGAAGAAATCATCTTAATATAAATTGATATGTACACTGAAAAATGTGTGTTTGTGTCTTTCAAAAGCCAGAAATACTGTAGAAAGAGACAATGCAGGTTTTTTTTAAAGTAAGAACCCTCTACATATTTTTTAACATATACATATTTTCCTACCATATAAACAAGAAGGAAAACAAGTGATAGTAGGTGATAGAAGACTTTTAGGAGTATAGACCTGAATTTTTCAAATAGACTTGTTGTAATGAAATAGGCCTGCAGTTGAAAGTAGTTTGTATGGATGAAGAGATTTTATTCTTTTCCAGTGTAGGTAACAAATTAGGAAGACCAAGTGGTTAGTAGACAAATGAGGAGAATGGATCATGGAAGTCATGAATACCCAGAATGAACAATTACTAGACAAATTGCACAATAGGTTGATAAGGTTATTTTGTAATAATAAATCTTGAAGTGTAACTAATGTGATATTTAGATTGATATACAATGCATAATCTTTGAGATGAAATATTTATTTATTTAAGTTATATGACATTTAAAAAAAATGTTTGCTATTTCTCTGTTACTGAATTAACTTGCAGTAAAATATAGAAACTATTTGTAGTGTTATTAAACAAAGATGTTTTTAATTCCTAAGAAATATAAAAGTAAGCTGTCAGATATACCATACTAATTTGTAGAAATATGTTGAAAATACAGCTTTGGTATATTTAGTTTTATCAGGATAGTTCTGAGGAATGTCATTATGACCAACTAATTGATTTTGTCTGTATCATCAGGGCACAATAAGAATCTTGAGAGGTATATTCATTGATTTCTCTATTCTGCAGATTCTCAAAAATATTTGCAACAGCAATGGAACCAAATAATAAAAGAAATCCAGAAGAGGTAAAAATGAAACATCAGTCCTACATCAGAGTAGTAGACAGGTTAGCTTGTTCAAGCTGGGGGGAGGCCTGAAAACCTTAGGAAAAAGGGTGTCCCAAAACATGGAAAGATAAATGGTAGATGACAGCTATCAGACAAGAACATTTATTCAATTCAAATAAAAACTATCCTTTAACGAAGGTAAAATTTGCTATGATTTACAAAGGCTAACCTTTCTGCTGTGGCTGCTGGAGTAACAGATCACCTCACTAGTTCAGCCTATTTCTTCTTATTTTTTGATAATTTGAGCACAGGAATGTCATACTTATGGAATAAGGGTCTTCCAGAAGATAGTAATATCACTAATACACAGAAAGTTCCCAGAGTTATACAGTGGCCCTCCTGTAGCAAATGGTGACTTTCACTGAAATAATTTTCTTTTGGAGCAGGAAATCAGGGATTTTTTTTTTAAAAAAGTTTTATCTATATTTCTTTCGTAGAACTTTGAAAATCAACACATGCTTTAAAACCTCTGGTTCAGGATTAAAAGGCTCCAGTTTAGGATGATGAAAGCCCATCACTATGCAAAGCTGCAAAAGGTTTCGAGAGACTCTGAGTAGTTTCAAATTCCCAGAGGTTGTGGGAGGAGCTGCTGGCTGCTTGTGAAGGAAGCAGAGGGTGAGTACAGAGGTGCTATTAAACTGGTTCACACCTATTTGGGCGAACCGGTAGTAGTTATTTGGCATGGGTTGCCGAACCGGTGGCAATCCCTGGCTGGCCACACCCCTAACCTGGTCACCTGGTTGCTCACTTGCGATCGCTCTCCTAGCTTTCCGTTCCCCACATCCTCTTTCTCCCCGGGAAAAGGAAGAAAGGCATGGAGGCTGCAAGTATCACTTTTCCCGTGTGAGTTAAAGTGTCTGGAGTGAGAAGGTGCAGTCTGACAGAGGGGGTGGAGGTGAATCGAGCCTTGGAGCACTTTTGCAGCATAAAAGAAATGCATTTTGGAAGCAGGTCTTTTAAAAACTTCTCCAAGGATTCCCCATGGATGCTGCAAGTATCGCTTTCCCCTTGTGAGTTAAAGTGCTGGAGTGAGGAGTGCGGTCTGACAGAGGGTGTGGGGGAATCCACTCAAGCCTTGGAGAAATTTAAAGGAGCTGCTTCCAAAATGCTTGTCTGTTAAGTGCTCTCTCTCTCTCTCTCTCTCTCTCTGTGTCTGTGTGTGTGTGTGTGTATGAGAGAGAGAGAGAGAGAGAGAGAGAGAGAGAGAGAGAAAGAGAAAGAGAAAGAGGAAGGTAGAGAAAGAAAGAAAAAAATAGGAAGAGAGAGAGATCAGACTCTGTGCTATTATTTTTAATTGTTCCATTATTTATCATGTGTTAATATTTTACACTGTCCCTACACCTAGAGTTGATTTTTCTGCCTTTCTTTTGCCCAGGGCTACCACATATTTTTCAGGGTTTACATGCATTCAATGTCAATAGTCCAGAGCATAAAATACACATGTGTTTAACAAGAGTTGAAAGGGACCTTGGAGGTCTTCTAGTCCAACCCCCAGCTCAGGCAAGAAAACTGAGGATGCCAAACTCTGAGTAGAGATCCTGGGAAAGGTGTCAGAATAACAGAATATTACTTAGAAGGGACCTTGGGGTGAACCCTATACCATTTCAGAGAAATGGCTGGCCAGTCTTTTCTTAAAAACTTCTAGTGATTGAGCACCCAGAACTTCTGGAGACAGGCAGTTCCACTGGTTAATTATTCTCACTGTCAGGAAGTTTCTCCTTAGTTTTAGGTTGCTTCTCTCTGTTCAGTTTCCATCCATTGCTTCTTGTTTGCATTCTGCTTCTTTGGAAAATACATTGTCCCCCTTTCTTTGTGGCAGCCCCTTAAAAGCCTGTTGCCTATCACACTCTTGGGTAAAGCATGTGAGCCATTTCCTCCTTTCAGTGGTCCATGAAAGTACATCTATAGTATGTAGATAATAAAGTCAAAAAAGGTGAACAACATTTTTACAGAACTATAGATAAGTTGAGGCTGGGTGACAAGGAATGGCTGGGAGGGGAGGGGCCAGGTAAGGTACCCCTTGATGTGAGTGACATTGAGTTGGCCACACCCACCCAGTCACATAACCACCAAGCCACACCCACCCAGTCACATGACCACAAGCCACGCCCACCAAATAAGCCACGGCCACAGAACCGGTAGTAAAAAAAATTGAATTCCACCACTGGATGAAAGAAAGAGGCAGTTTGAATTTCTTCCATTACATTTCAAATTCCCAGAGGTTGTGGGAGGAGCTGCTGGCTGCTTGTGAAGGAAGCAGAGGGTGAGTAGAAAAGAAAGAGGCAGTTTGAATTGCTTCCATTGCATTTCAAATTCTCAGAGGTTGTGGGAGCAGCTGCTGGCTGCTTGTGAAGGAAGCAGAGGATGAGTAGAAAAGAAAGAGGCAGTTTGAAATGCTTCCATTGCATTTCAAATTCCCAGAGGTTGTGGGAGGAGCTGCTGGCTGCTTGTGAAGGAAGCAGAAGGTGAGTAGAAAGGAGAAAGATAGTGGCCTGCGTGCCTAGCGGCACACAAATCATATAACTATAAACCAAGAATACCAATAAGACATTTAGGGTAAGTGCGCTTGAAATTGTGATTTTATTTTATTTCAAAATGACCGGCTTAGTTCAGTGTAATACTTGTTTTACAGCTGTCTTTCGCAGTACCCTTTTCAAACTTGGATACTGTCCTCTTTGTAAAAAAATTACCAGTCTACATGGACAGATTACCTATCTAGAATCTCTAATCTGTGCTCTCCAAGCAGAAATTAGGTGCCCAATCCAGCCATCTATTGAGCTGCCATGCTACCAGCCCCCACTACCACAAAGATCCTACAGGAAAAGGGCAGTATGGACAACTGTGGGATCTGGCAGGGTGAGAGCTGTGGAACATAAACACAAAGCTTTTGCTGTGTCCCAGCATAACAGATACAATGCCCTTGCTGACCTTAATAGGGACACTAAAGTGACAGGTCAAGGTAGTTGTGATAATGATAACTCAAGTAAGCCGGGGATCATGGTCCTAGAAGAAGAACTTACTTTGGAAAGGAGAAAATGTGAATCAGGTATTATGCACCAGTTACACAAGAAGAGCAAGACATCCAAAAAGAGAAGCCACCTTCTGGTTGGGGACTCAATTGTAAGGGATGTAAATTTAGGAAAGGATACTGAGGTTTTGAAAGAGGTCAAGTGTCTACCAGGTGCTACTGCCAGCAGAGACAAGAAGCGTATTCTTAAGATAGTCAAGAATGCCAGCAAGGACTGTGATGTTGATGCTATTATACATCTTGGTACAAATGATCTATCCCAGAAGGATGTACTTTCTGTTCAGAAAGACTTCCAGAGCTTGGGGTATGAACTTAGTAATATGGGCTGTAGGCTTATCTTTTCAGAGGTTCTACCAGTATACAGGGAACAAAAAGGGAAAGGACAGCGTGTAGCAGTTTAATGTGTGGCTAAAGGAGTAGTGTAAAAGGGAAGGCTTTGGTTTTATTAGCCATGATGTCTGCAGCTGGTCCAATGAAAAACTGTACAAAAGAGATGGTTTGCATCCATCAAAGAAAGGGACTGAGTTACTTGGCATTAAATTCACAGATTTCCTGGATAAACATTTAAACTGAACAGCGGGGACAGAGAATTAATGGATTCAGAACATTTCTGTCCCCAGCAACCTAAAACTAATAAGGATACTAGTGCATGCAAAATAGATGTTTGTGCAGGTAAGATTACCAACCTTGATGCCAACCAAAACCAAGCATTTAATAGTGAGTGCCATACCATGTGCACTAATCAAACAGGTGGCAAGAAAGTAGGGGCAGGCAGGCACAACACAGGTTATGTAGACGGTAAACAGTGTCAGACATAAAGATTTCAAGTGCCTATATACAAATGCACAAAGTCTGGGGAACAAACAGGGTGAACTCGAACTACGAATGCATGAAGGTAAATATGATATAGTTGGAATAACAGAAACTTGGTGGGATGAAACCCATGACTGGAACATACTGGTAGAAGGATACAAACTATTTAAAAAAAACAGACCCCATAAAAGAGGAGGTGGAGTTACACTGTATGTAAAGGACCACTATATTGCTACAGAAATGCATGAAACCAAAGATGAAAACCTCCTAGAATGCATATGGGTCAATATAAAACAAAAAAGAATGACATGGCCATAGGTGTATATTATAGGCCACCCAATCAAGCAGAAAATATAGATGTCCTTTTTGCCAGCCTACTAACAAACATATGCAGGAAACACAAAACAATAATAATGGGAGACTTCAATTATCCTGATATCAATTGGAGAACTAATTCTGCACCAAGTGAGAAATCAAATAAGTTCCTAACCAACCTAGCCGACAACTTTGTTGTCCAAAAGGTAGAAGGTGAAACTAGAGGGAAGCCATACTGGACTTAATTCTTACAAACAGAGAAGAAGTGATAGAGGGAGTTGAAACTGCAGGAACCTTGGGTGAGAGTGACCATGTCATACTAGAATTCAACATAACACAAACACAAGCAACAGAACATAATGACACCAGAGTCTTGGATTTTAAAAGAGCTGATTTCAATAAACTCAGAGATAACTTGGGAAAGATTCCATGGATGAAAATCCTAAAGGGGAAAACAACTGAAGAATCTTGGGAAACACTAAAAAGTATGATCATAGAAGCCCAGACCAGCACAATACCACTGAGCAAGAAAAACAAGAAATCCAAGAAGAAACCAGCGTGGCTGCACAAAGATCTCTCTGGCAAATTGAAAGAAAAAAAGGACAAGTACAAAAAAATGGAAAGAAGGACATACAACTAAGACAGAATATCAGCAAATAGCCAGAATCTGCAAAGACTAAGTCAGGATAGTAAAGGCTCAGAATGAACAAAGACTTGCAACAAAAGTCAAAGATAATAAAAAAAAGTTTCTTCCAACATATAAATAACAAGAAAAAAAATCAAGTAAACAGTCGGTCTACTAAAGAGAGAAAATGGCAAGGAAGTAACAGGCAACAGAGAGAAAGCAGAACTGCTTAACTCATTCTTTGCATCCGCCTTCATGCAAAAAGAAACTATAGCTCAACCCACCAAAAACGTAATTGTAAAAGACAGACCAGAAATAAAAGTTAAAATAAGCAAAAAAATAGTAAGAGAACACCTGTCTGATCTTGATGAAAACAAATCGCTGGGGCCTGATGGATTACATCCCAGAGTTTTAAAGGAGCTAGCAGAGGTAATCTCAGAGTCACTGCACCATATCTTTCAAAAATCCTGGAGCACCGGGGAACTACCAGAGGATTAGAAAAGAGCTGATGTGGTTCCCATCTTCAAAAAAGGAAAAAAAACAGACCCAGGAAACTATAGACCAATCAGCCTAACATCAATACCCAGGAAGATACTGGAAAAGATAATAAAAAAAACATATCTGCCAACATCTAGAAACAAGTAAAGTAATAACTAGCAGTCAGCACGGGTTTGTTAAAAACAGATCATGCCAAACCAATCTCATTTCATTCTTCAACACAGTGACTAAATTAGTAGACCAGCAAAATACTGTGGACATAATATATTTAGATTTCAGTAGACCACAACCTACTTCTTAGTAAGCTGGAAAAAAGTGGAATAGATAGCACCACCACTAGATGGACTCACAACTGGCTGGCAAACCGTACTCAATGAGTAGTCCTTAATGGGTCTAAGTCTACATGGAGGGAAGTAAGCAGTGGGGTGCCACAAGGTTCCGTCTTAGGTCCAGTACTCTTCAATATCTTCATTAACGACTTAGATGAGGGAATAGAAGGGGAACTTACCAAATTTGCAGATGATACTAAGCTGGCAGGAATAGCTAACACCCAAGAAGATAGGCTCAAGATCCAGATGGATCTTGACAGACTAGAACACTGGGCCATATCAGAAGGATACAATCAAGATCAAGGGAAGTACTAATACCACTCTATAAAGCCTTAGTAAGACCACACCTAGAGTACTGCATCCAGTTTTGTTCACCACATTATAAAAAAGATGTTGAGACTCTAGAAAAAGTACAGAAAAGAGCAACCAGGATGATTAGGGGATTGGAGACTAAACATATGAAGAACGGTTGCAGGAATTGGGCTTGGCTAGTCTAGTAAAGAGAAGGACCAGGGGAGACATGATAGCAGTCTTCCAATATTTGAGGGGCTACCACAGGGAGGAAGGGGTCAAGCTATTTTCTGAAGTGCCTGTAAGCCAGACAAGGAATAATGGATGGAACCTGAACAATGAGAGATTTAACCTGGAAATAAGGAGAAACTTTCTGACAGTGAGAACAATCAACCAATGGAACAGCTTGCCCTCGGAAGTTGTGGGAACGTCATCACTTGAGACTTTCAAGAAGAGATTGGACTGCCATTTGTCAGAAATGGTGTAGGGTCTCCCGCTTGGGCGGGGGGTTGGACTAGATGACCTACAAGGTCCCTTCCAACTCTGATTATCTGTTTGATCTGTTTCTCCATAAAGCACCACAGTTGGTTGGAACAGAGCCTTTTTGGGTGGCAAAATTACTGAAGTTGTTCAGTTAGTAACATGGTTGTTAAGTGAATCTGACTTCCTCATTGACTTTGCTTATCAGAAGGTCGAAAAAGGTGATCACGCACCACCTGGGGCACTGCAAACATCATAAATATGATTCAGTTGTCAAGAGTCTGGATTTTGATCATGTGACTGTGAGGATGCAGCAATGGTTGTAAAGGTGAAGTGGTAAAATGGGGCAAAATTCACTTAACAAATGTTTCACTTAGCAAAAGAAACGTTGCACTCAGTTGTTGTTCTAAGTCGAGAATTTTTGCCCCAATTCTCTAAAATGTCATAAATGCTGCATCCCTGAACCAAAATTGTATTGTACTAAAAGTATTAATTTAAAAAGAAAGTTAAATAAATGTAACTCTCATGGTTCTTTCCTTTTAATACTTAAGAGTCATTGTATTAGATTTAGACTAATATTTCTGCTTTGTCATGTTGTTATGAAAAAGTTGTTCACATTTTACTCCTTGAAATAGCATTTTTTTATGTTATTGAACTCAACCATGTCTCTAAATAAGCAACAGGCATATATGCACTTTAGGGATCAAACAATATTTCTTGAGGCTCTGTGTTTGAATCCGCCAGAGAGTAACAGTCAGTTCTGTCATTTGATTATCACCTTTGGTAGCAGCATTTTACTTTCCAGGAAAAGTTGGCAAGCAAACCTCTCTGAGATATGAAAGGCCTCCTTTTGAGAACGAATGAGGTTTTCTGTTGGCTAAACAAGGTCAGAGCATTATATCCTTTGTTTCTCCTCCCTTCTCTCCTACTCCTCACCAGCAAGATAAAACAGACTTGGGGGAACTAATCTGTCAATCTTTTCCAGACCCCTTTAACACATATTTATGTTATCTGTTTGTAATGCTAGTTGACATGGCTTTAAAAGACTGTGTTGTGGTTGGAGGATCAGAGACAGCTTTCAAAACTTAGTGTGGTGGGTGGTTTTGAATTTATTTAAGGAATAACCCTTCTTTCTGCCAGGAGCAAAAACACGAAGTATAATTTAAAACATTTTTTTAAAATTAAAAATAGGAAAAAGTGCCTGAAGCAATTATAAGTGGATAAAATAAATCTCTGAGCGCTAGTAAAATTACTAACTGAATCTTAAACATCAGTATCTCATAAAATTTGATAGGAAGACTGAGCACAGTTGCACAACGGACAGGATCTGAGGCACAAAAGAGTTAAGCAAAACACAAGAAGTAAGTTTCAGAGGAATAATAATAACAGTTACAATAAACTTTTGATACAACCATTACTGGACACAATAACCAAAAACAATCAACGTATCAGTAGCAATAAAATAGATCTCTCCCCAGAAAATTAAGCATAAAATCCTAATGGTGCATTTTGGTTTACTGATCCATGTAACGCTGTAATTCAGTCAATGGCTACCTGGATAAACTTTGTTTCTTACATCTTTCAACCTTTTAATTAGAGGCTGAGGAGCAATTCAACCTTATTCCTTTGCTTTTTTGTATTCCTCTCTCAACTCTGTCCTCAAGAGAATCCAGGTTGGAATTTTGACAATGGGTGCAGATTTTTCCTCTCCTGTGCGCCTAATTTATTTTTATTTTATTTATTTATTTATTTGATTTGTCAATTGTTTACAAGATAATAAGTATAAGTGTATACATAGTTATGAATACATGAAATGGGTACATATAAGAAAAATAAAAGAAACAATAGGACAGGGATGGTAGGCATGTTGGTGCGCTTATGCACGCCCCCTAGAGACCCCTTAGGAAAGGGGTAAGCTCAATAGTAGACAGTCTAAGGTTAAAGTTTTTGGGGTTTGGGGAAGAAACTACAGAGTCAGGTAGATCCTGTCAATCAATTCAAATCCTACTCACCATTTCTGGCACAAATCAGTTCTGACTCCTTTTGGAGCACTTTACTAATTCTACTGAGATTGCCCTTTCCTCTTCTGACGAACTACCCTTTGTTTGATCTTCCTCACATCTCCAATCTCTCTTCCAGTTACATCTTCCAGCAACCAGCCTCTAATCTTTTCCCTTCTACTGTCTTCTCTCACACATGTCGAACCAAGGCTTTCTTAAAAAAAAAAAAGGAGAGGGTCTAAGAACTCAATTTTGTTAGGGGGAAACTCTCTTCTTCCCCCTTATTTGAACACAGATTCCCAAAAACAATTGAACCTTTTTTCTAGCTAAAAGAGAAGGGATGGGGGAGGGAGGTTCTTACTGTGTAAGAAAAGGTGTATAGTGAGAATGAGGGGATGACTTGCATCAGATTCTGGAAGAAGTGGGAGCTAATTCATTTTTCATTGTTAGATATTTCCTTCCTTCCATTTGGAGATATTTTGGAGCTACTTCCTTGTTCAGTCCCAAATAGAGTACAGCCTATCCCCAGTTCTCACTTACGGATGCAGTTCATCATCTAAACAATAGGGCTTACCTTAATAACCCCCCATCTCAATACACACATACACACTATGACATGTGTTGTGTGTATACACAAACACACAAACACTTAGGAAGAGAGATTGCTGATCTTCCAGGAAAAAATATTGTTTGTTAATACAATGTTGATTTTTCTGAAATAAATTATTTACTTAAGAAGTGAGGTTCTTTTGCTATTCTCTGCTAAAGTGCCATTTGTTGTCAAACTCCTTTACAATAGAAACTGGAAACTTACTTAACAGTCTATAATAAGCATATAAAAGAGGTCAAATGTAGAATAAAAACAAAGAAAAATATACAAATGAGAAAAAAACCTTCAAGATGACCAGCATAAGCATTCAGTTGGATGTCTGTAATTTTGATTTTTTTTTAAAATTTGGTAACTCTCCCAGAGTTATAATAGATTTGGGTGGCTGATATCCTTGTGCTGCTCCTGGATTCCTAAGTACCTGATAAGTTGGTAGTAAATCAGCACTCCTGTTGATTGACAGCTATTTTCTTTGATGCACTCCCCACCTCTCCTCACTTACTCTTTAAGCAAACAGACAGTGGGAAAGAATGAGGGTGAACCTTATTAAAGGCATGTACTGATCTCTGATGGAGACATGCACATTGCTCATCACTATCTTATCACAGATGAGTTAGAAGATCATCAACCAATTTACAGGTATGGAAACATGTGCTAAAGTAGAGTTTTATAAATCCACCTGTAAATACTGATAAAGTGCAATCATTTGTGCAAATAAAAAAAAAAACATGCTTTAGTTTTAAAAACGGAAGGGATTGAAATATTTGCATGTAAAAGGGGAAGTGGGGAGGGGATAAGGAACCTGAGCAATATTCCTAGTTCTGTAATTATGGTTAGGATTTGAAACTAGCAGGGTCCTCTGCATGTAATGATTTTATATCATGGACTTGATGAAGGCATACACTTGCATGGGCTGGATTGCTTGTTATTTGGATAGAAAAATCAGTTTCCAGGGTCTAGGAAAATTGATTAGCAGCTGCTATCAACATGAAGACAAATCACTTTCTGCCTTGTAACACAAGAATAGAATAGCCAGGGGCTTCTAAATTTATTATTCCACTTTCTGAAGAGTCACTGCTTTCTCCTATTAGCCTTGTGAAATTATGAAGAGATGCCATTGGCAACTCTATATTTTCCTGTACAAGGTACTGCTGGCAGAGCAGGAGGAAACCAAACCAATAGCTATGGGAAAGATTTACAGCTGCTGACTCCACACCATAAGTCAACACTGAATAATTAAAAGACTTGTAATTAAAGGCTAATTTAGTATTGATTGTATCCTAGAGCAAGGGGGTAGCAAGCTCTGTGTTCATGGATCCTCAACTGGGAAGTCAAAATGCAGTTATCCCAGATAGCTGACAGCATTGTCTCTTCATTGCCTCCTTTCCCTGCAGCCCAGAAGTGTTTTAACAGATAGATCTATAAGGACTATAGGTATGGTCAGGTTGAAATATGGAATGTATCCCCTTGGTACTATCAGAGCACAGAATGTAAATCCCAGGTTCATTCATGTGTAGGCTGTTGAGAAGATGGATCAATGGTTTTGTTTTTTCTGTATTTCAACAATCAAAATTTCTCAGGATATGACTTTGATGCAGGGTTGGAGATGTGGAGAAAATGGGGATGATTCTAAAATGAAAAAGACAAATTAGGCAAACCTGAAAGACTTGCTCTATTCATGTCAGTCAAAAGATGACTGTAATCTTCTACCAATAGTTTGTCAACATTTCTGCTATTCTGTCAATATTAGCAATAATGGCAATTAGCAATTGTTATAATATAATTAGCAATAATTGCTAATTAGCAATACACCAGTTTCATTGACTTTCCTGCATACTTTAGTCATATGAGATTCTGCTAGGCAAATGGCTTCAAAAGGAGATATCAAGAAATTAATTCTTACTGAAGAATGTCTGGTAGGTTTGATATAATTCATACAATACGATGCTCTGAATTAAGAAACTATAATTGCTATTTCCCATCAAAACTCAGCACAGATAGGTTTTGAGGAAAGTATAAAAACCCAACCCAATCTTTTGGGGTAACGTTGTTTGGACTGGAAAAAAAGTCTAATAGGCTAGAACCAAATAGTTCTTTCACCTCCCAAATCATGACACTTTTATGGCTTTTATTAATACTTTTTTGGAAAGTAAGCATAGTATCTACCAGTCAACTTTGAGTTCTTGCACAAATTATCTATGACCTTTCCAAATGATTCTCATGAGATATATTAGGAAATAAACTATTTGGAACGAGGGAAACATGGCCTCTTCTGAACCTTTACCCTTTATTTAATATTGTAATGACATTACTGTCTGGTTCCAAAGACCTTAGTTAGTGAGCCATCAAAAATGCCTCAAAGTCTGTTCTATTTCATTTGCTCTTTCCCATTTAAAAAAAAATGATGCATTTTTCTAGTAGTTACAGTTTTTTTAGTCCACAGTGCTAAAAACTTTTACTGCCTTAACTTCTGCTCTGGTACAATGGAAAAAAAAACTTTAGCATTTTGCTTTATATCCTAGACTTAAAAATAAATTATAAACTTTTAAATAGTTCTCACAGCTTGATATCTCAGAGAATAAGAATTCCTCCAGAACTTTAATAGCAGCAGCTTATCATATCACAAACATTCTTTTTCAGAAAAGCAATAATTACCACTATAATGTCCAAAGAGAAATTTGAGGTACAATATTATTGGATAGAACTGCTCGCAAATAAATTGATTGAATGATGAAAAATTCCTGTAGCCTTAAAATGCTGGTTTGAATTTTGGGATCTATCATGCAAAGTGTAGACATTTATGCAGCATACAACAAAGTCTGAAGATGCCTGCATCTAGAAAATTTGTAGTGCCATTATAGTATATTCATCATCATCCATCATTGAATCCAAGGATATGACACCATTTAGACAGTCAATAAATGTACATCCATGTACCTTTTCCCTTTAAATACAAGGGTTGTGTAATCTATATAAAGATAAATAAATCTGCATAAGCCACCCTCAACACAGAACAAAACCATACAGAAAAAGAAGAAAACCAAGAGAGTCTAGACATAAAGAAACTGTATTAATGAGTAAAGTACTGTTTAAAGTTGAAAGTGTTATACACTTCTTCAAATATAATGTTGTAGCATCTGAGTCACTTTCTACCTTCTCTTGCAGAACTTTCAGTTGGTACTAAGGTTCCCCTTCCATAGCCCTAGCCAAAACAGTCCTGCAACATGCACTGAAGCCACTCAGTCTGGGCCCCCTCCACATATGAACTTCCAGATGACTTCAGCATGTATTGTGGAGTTTTGGAGCCTTCAAGAATTTCATCCTGTGGAGGAGAAGAAGCTTGAAGGAGACCTTTTTCCCACAGGACTGTCCTGAAGCAGTTGGTGGCCATTCAGATTGTTTCTCTGGGATGAAGTAGGTGAGAATTATTAGCAAGAATGATGTTGTTTTTGCTTCTAAATCTATTTGTTGTTGTTTTTAGCTGTGAAGTCATGTCTGACTCATCGTGACCCCATGGACAATGTTCCTCCAGGCCTTCCTGTCCTCTACCATCCTTTGGAATCCATTTAAGCTCATGCCTACTGCTTCAGTGACTCCATCCAGCCGCCTCATTCTCTGTTGTCCCATTCTTCTTTTGCCTTCAATCATTTCCAGCATTAGGCCTATACACTAAAATGCCCTTTTTATAAAGTTATTGTTGTATCTCCAATCTCCAATTATGACTTATTCTCTTTAACATACTGAAAGCATTCTCACACAGAACTATACAAGTATGCCTCTATGTATATATTTTGCTCCCCTTTTCAATGAAAAGATAAATAAAACTGTATAGAGACAGGGAAAAAGGAGGGAGTAACAGCACTGGGAAGGATAGGAAAGACAGATGGAGGAATTGGGTAGAGATAGACTGAGGGGACAAAGTAACTGGACAAGAAGGAAGAGAGAGAGAGAGAAAAGACCAGTTTAAGCATTACAGAAGGATTTGTGTTGTTTAGATAAGCTCAATGACAGATATGCAAAGACTTTTATCAGCAATAAAGCTTAAGAACATTGGTACCTCCTGCCTATTTACTTTCTAGAGCTTTCATTGAAGGTAAGTTGGTTCTTCCTTCAATTCAGAGATGATTATTTATGTGGAAACAAAGTTGTTTTCCTATGAGATCAATGTAATTTATATGCAGTAAAGAATATACACTTGAGAGAGGAGGCAAGGAACATCAGTTCTAAGCACCAGATGTTGACAACTTAGAAAGTAAGACTAATGTAGACTAACTAGTGGGGCCAGGCCATTTTTTCCTACTCATCATAGCTTTCAATTATGGATGAAAAATACAATCAGGAGTCCTCCAAGTGTTTCTTGGCTGCCTATTGACATGATTTGGTTACGTATGCAAATATAATCCATGAAACAGTTCCCAAAGAATAGGGCTATGTATGTTGTAAAAAGCAGAAAAAGAAGTGCTGTACTGTGGATTTAACAGGAAACATGTTGCATTGTGAGCATCTGGTATGTGGGATCATTTCCAGAATCATTTTTTTGGAATCTGAGATTAACTGATATAGAATCTGTGCTTTGGAAATGATAAAAGCTTACATTGTTCTAATGTATCTTTCCAGGCACACTCTGATACTCAGCTTTCAGGATCTCCAAAGGGACTCAGTGTCCATCTGTAGGGGAAACATCAACAGAGTTTTCCTCAGTCCTGCTCTATCTGAAATTCCTTTAGTTCTGGGATGAGTCTTTGATTGAGGTTCATTCAGTTCTGTGGTATGTCTGTGTAGTTCAACTTGTGGTTTGATATCACAGAAAGAGATCCAAAATATGATTCAGTAGCAAAAATTCAGGTAGACATCTAGTTTTTGTTTATGATTAAATGCAAAGAATGAGCTAAATACCCTACTGTCTATTTTATTTCAGTGTTTTCTGTTTTACCACATACTCTTATTTACTGGGTCATTGGCTTAAATGAGCAATAAAATTACAACAACATAGGATGTAACAAGAACAAAGTATATAGGTGGCAATGTCAATGAATATTTAGGCAAAAGTACCTGCTGTGGGGGTTGTTGTCTATAAGTTGGATATTTTGTGGGCCCTCCAGGGGCTATGCCGACCACTCTGAGCATAGGCAATGACTTTAGGCAAATTCTGGTCTCTAGATACATACAACATTGATATAAGTCTTTGCAGTGTGTAAAAATAGTTGCAGAAGCTTAGTACAAGGATTGTGTCAGAATTTGTAACACATAAGGAGAGCAAGCACACAGTAATGGAATAATCTGCAGAATTCCTCTCTGCTGGGGGGAGCTGGCAGGATACCTCTGCCCGAGCCACCCAGTCAAATAGATTTGAAGATTTAGATTTCCCTGTTATTTATCCTCTGGCTTTTCTAGTTTTTGAATGTTAGTGACACAGTATGTCATTTTAGAAAAAAATGTTTAAAATTGGTATTGGCTGGCTTCCACACTGCCTGGTTTCAGACAGAAACTTTGCTTGTCCACCCAGGCATTTAAAGAACTACTTTTCTCAAGAAATTTAGTTTTAAAATATTATGTTAAAATTTTATTGTTTTGCTTTATGGTATATTGTTTTAATTACTTTATTAAACTGATTTATTTTTATATGTACTGCTTTGGGCTCCTTTAGCTGGCCTAACATCAAGAATAGGAGTGAACAAGCTTTCTCAGATCAAAACGAGCGCTTTGAGTGAATAATAAGCCATTCCAAAAAGCCTTTCCAACATTCTGCTTAATACCAAAATTCAAATTAAGGATTCTTGAGAAATGGCTCTGCAGCCTCCCCAGTGAAGGGGAGGGAGTTACTTTATCCCTCAGTAATTCCTTTAATTGGGAAACTTGTTATCATTAAGGAATTTTTCTTAGTGTTCCAAAAGAATCTCTTTTTGTAATTCAAGACCTATATTCTTTTTTTTTTTTTTTTTGTAAATTTTATTTGAGTTTTCACAAAGAGAAAAAAAATACAAATAAAACATCTTTTTTGAAAGTAGCGTAATCCCGGGTTACATTTCTTCATACAGACACAAATTCAGGTTCATGCTCATTTTTATATTCTATTCCATATCTTATTACTATTTTACATTTTCTGCATAGCTTCTCCCCTCTTTTAATTTTCTCAATTTTATTTTAATGATCTCATCTCAATCCAAATCATTGTATTTATATTTTTGTCTGTCCTGTTTCAATTATCTATTATCTTTTCTCATTAAACAAAATTTCTCCTGTAGTTACTGATTGGAGTATGACGCCTTTATATCTTTTCCCTAAAGTCGTAACATTCAATATAATACATAACTTCCATTCGGATTCTGCTTGGTACATTCTTAAAATACACACTTTCATTCTTAAAAAAAGAAAAAAATTATAAATGTATATAATTAAAACAACATTCCATTCCAATTCAATTCTGTCATTAATATTAATGTTCATTAAAGTCTTAACATCTTTAACATTACTTTTCAATTAAATATCATACTTCTATGGGAACAATTATAAGCTTTCCATAGTTAATTTCCCCCCCTTCACTTATATTTTATAAAACATTAACTAATTAAAATGTTCCCGTTCCTTCCTAATTCAATTTTCTCATTTATTTTATTTCACTTATTTTATTCACAAACATTTCACTAAATTACACTAACGATTTTATCCCTCATTTTAATCATACGTTGTTTCCAATTTTCTAAAGTTATTTCTATTACTAATATAACAATACAATCTTATGTACCTTTACAGAATCCCTTTTTCAGTTAGATTTTCACCCATTATCCCTAAATAGGTCCTGTTTCTCTATATTTTGCTCCAGTCCTTTGTAACTTCTTTTCCTTTCCTTCTTCCCTCTCTTCTTCTCTCTCCCCTTTTTACCCCCTTGTCTCTTACCTCTATTTCTCTCTTCTGTATTCCCCTTTTCTGTTGCTTTCCAGTATTATACTTATTTTTTGAATTATTTTTCTTTTCTTTGGTTGTTTTTTTAAGTCTTAAATTCTCCATTCTCTTTCCCCCCTTTCCTTTTTCTGCCCCACATAAAATTACTTGTTCATTAAAGATGGCTTCTTCTTTTGCAGTCTTTTCTTGTTGTTTCTCATAGTTCCAAATCTCCATTTCTAAGAATTGAAAAATGAAGCCAAAAGAACCCTTCCCTTCTTGTGCATCTTCTTTGTACTTTTTAAGTTCCATTTTCAATTCATCCAGAAGTGGTGCCATTGTATAAATTTTTAAACAACCACCCGATTGATTTTAGTCATTCAAATATAATAACCAAAAATCCAAAGATCACCAAATAATCCAAATACACGCAAGCTGTTTCTTTTTTGCTCTTTTTTTTCACGTTCTCTTCCTGGGGTTACTATTTAGTTGCAAGGTTTCAGTTAAAATGTATCTTTTAGAAGTCTTGCTGAAGTTTTACTTTAGATTCTTTTTAATTCCAGGCAGTCTCCTCCCTCTTCCAGATCCTGCCCTTATTCTTATTCTCTCCCTTCCTGCTTATGAAAAAGAAAGTTTTTAATGTCCAGAAATCTTTATTATCCCTTTGGCATTTTTGATGTCAAAGCGGATTTTTCTGATTTCTTATTTAAGTTTCTTAGTTGTCAGTATAGGGAAGGAGAGAGAAGAAGAAAAAAGCCAAACCTTTCTCTTTTCACTTTCCTTCGCTGCTTCTGACTCTTCTTTGGGAGCGATGTTATTTTTTGTAAGTTTAAATTCCAGGGTACCTTGGTTGTTGCTTTTACAATTTAACCCGGTCAGTCAAAACTTTCACTTCTTATCTTCCTCCTGCACATTCTTTTCCGGTCGAGTTCTTCTTTGTGGTGGCCCTTTCTGACCACCGCTGCTACCGCCTTCGGGAAAGGGAGTAATGGCCAGCTGAGGAGAAAAGATGCTGCTCTCCTCGACCCTGCTGGCGGTCTCCCCCCTCTTCACCACCTCTACAGGGTGGCTTAGCCCTGAAACAAGCCAGCTCAGGGTGCTCCAGCGGCGAGCCCAGACAGAAACAGCGCACGATCGTGGATTTCTGTCTGTCGCCGAAGCCCTTCAAACCGGAAGACCTCAAGACCTATATTCTATGTCTTGCACTCAAGCACAATAAATGATTCTTGATTTTCTGTATGACACTTTTTTATGTTGTCTTTCTAAAGGAAATTTATATCTAGTTCCTTTTATACATCCTTTTAAAACATAGGTCATCCTTTTCACCTTTTTAAAAAATACACTTCTGTTTGTTTGAATCCTTCTTAAATTCTAAAGCCCATTTATTAGGATAGGTCTTTTTCTAGTGCAAAACAAATCACAGGTATTATCAGGGGTGGGATTCAAATTTTTAACAACCGGTTCTGTGGGCATGGCTTAGGTGGTGGGCATAGCTTGGTGGTCATGTGACTGGGTGGACATGGCTTGGTGGTCATGTTATTGGCTGGGTGTGACCAACTCAATATCACTCACATCGAGGCACGCATCTCCTCGCCTGGCCTCTCATGACTGTGGGGATGCTGCAACAATTGTGTGAAAAAGTCACTTTTTTCAGTGCCATTGTAACTTTGAAGTACCAGCAAAGGAGGGGAACAAAACATCAGGGATGTTCCTGAGACAGGAAGTCTAGTCCTGCCAAGAATGTAATAAGGGTTAATGGAGAGGCAGTTTCTGTAAGTAACACCAGAATGTTTCCTTCCTGCCCTCCTTACAGGATTAGGCCAGTAATTTATTCTAACAACCGGTTCTCTAAACTGCTTAGAATGTTAACAACTGGTTCTAGTGAATAGGTGCGAACTGGTAGAATCCCACCCCTAATTATGACTTGGAAGTTATTCTTCTATTGATGCAGTCAGCCTCAAATTGTATTTGTTAGTTTGCTATTGGTGCAGATCTGATGCTAACTCATAATACCAAAAACACAAATGAAAAGCACAGTCGGGGTGGAGGGTAGGATTTTTGGCCCATAATCTCTAGACCAAGGGTCTTCAAACTTGGCAAGTTTAAGTTTTCTGGACATAAACTCCCAGAATTCCTGAGCTAACATGACTGGAGGAGGAATTCTGGGAGTTGAAGTCCACAAGACTTAAAGCTGTCAAGTTTGAAGACCCCTGCTCTAGACAATCCAATAACTAGGCTTTGTTTATTGGAAAACTCCATTTATATGCTGATTAAAATTTAAATGGGTTATCTTGTTAAATTGTTAAAATCAATTCAGTTTGAATTCCAATATTAAGGTCTCTATGTCATCTTGGTGTCCTTGGAGATGTATATAAGTTGGCAATGTGTCATCCACTGACACCAGTTTTGAAGTAATGGAATCCAAAGAAAAATAGCTTGGGAGACCTAAAAAAAAGACCTTGGGTCATACACATAAAGAAGTCTACAGCTTTGACCAATGTTCTTGAGGTTTTCATATTATTTATATTTTTGCATATGATTTCCCTAAACATGCAGCATGAAGGAAAGCCCACTTAACAAATAAATCTGTTAAATTTAGCCAGAAGACAAGCAATGGACAATTGATAGATTTGCTTACCCTGCATTTTGTGTGCTTTGATTTGCTACTAATATTATTTCTAGCATGCATGAAAGCTCTGTGAATGTTTTTTGTTAGTTAAATTGTTGCACTTTTTCTTATAATATGATATTTAAAAGGGTTATTTGCCACAGTCTGTTATTATAATCACCATAATGAAAAAAGTTCTGCTTTTATAACCAAGCCTATTCAGCAAGCAAAACGCACATAATGCAAGATGCCCGTCATTAACACCGAAGTCTCAAGGACAGTTGACCATTGGCTTATGTCAGAGCATAATCATGGTCTGCTTGATTTCTAGGATGTTTTCACACTTATTTTTACACAAAAAAAATTCTATTTTACATTTTTTACTCTGCCTACATGTTTAGCCTCTTTCTTTGAATGTGGTTTGGTCCTCAGTAGCAAACTTCACTATGTTGCTCCCATGATAATAAGGGAAGATTATTTTTTTCTCATTTATGATGAATAAAGGCATGTGAACGCATGAACCTGATTCCATGAAATCCCTGATGCTAAGAAAGAAAATGTTTCAAATTAATTCCAAAAGCAGAGGATACATAGTTTCTATCAAAATCAGTTGTTTCAGAAAATTTTCTATTTCTCAGATCTATACATGATATTTCTGCATTTACAAAGTTTTGTGGGAAAGTCAGATTGACTGACTCACTGTCTCTCTATCTCTCTGTCTCTCACTTTGTGTATAAATTTTAGGTCATGGTTTACAGATAGTGGGCTGAAATGGTATCCAAAAAAAAAAAAAAAGAATCTTGAACAACGGCTTGTTGTTTTTTTAAATCACTGCTGGATTTTTTTTTTCAGATTCTGAAGTTAAGTCATGAGAATCTTTTCACCATCTGCCACTTATTTGAGTTAACTTTCTCATTTAAATTTTTTTAATTTTCTTTTTTAGAAAAACTCTAAACTATGTTAAATGTGTGAGCAAAAATATACTTGAGCTTACATTATAGGAGCATTATTACTCTATTTTTGTTGCAAGAGTAGGAAATCTAATTCAATATATTTTGTTTGTTTAAAAACCTTTTTACCATATTACTTACAATACTAATTGTATTTCTTTAAAAATCCATCCAGGCAAAGAAATCCTATCTATGCATTCCAGCAGAACAAAAAACAAGAATATATTATGATGCTTCACTTTGTATTATTACTTTTCAACAGTACTATGGACTTTTGCTAAAGAAAGGTAGAACGGTATCTGGGGAAAAGAAGGGGGATCTGTATTACTCCAGATGAGGCCTGAAATGGCTATTAAAAAAATTCTGGCATGTAGTCAAGATATCCCATCTTTTCAATAATGTGTCACAGTGCAAAGACCATCCATGATTTCAGCTCATAAAAGAAAAGTGAAACAAACAGACATAACTTGAAGGTTTCAGTTCAAAGAGGAAATTGCAGAGGAATAAGAAATATTAGAGCGGCTACTTCTCACTTATGGAAATATAGATTTACATGGGGATGTAAATACAAATACATGAAAGGGTACAGAAACTATCCAACTATCCACATTGAGCGACTTGGATTGGGTCACTTCTAAAATGGTTAATTTTGAATCTAAACAAAATATGAAACAGGGAATTCAATTCTATAATAGCATGGTATCTGAAAAAACACCACTTTTAAAATCTTTCAGGCAAATCTGCTTGTTTTGAGGAAAGCTTGGTGTGATAGAAATGAGTGGAGGGGATTCCAAGCTATATTTGAAAATAGAATAGAATAATAACTTTATTGTCACTTTGAATGTACACTAGTTGGCATACATTAAAATGAAATTTCTTTGCATACAGCTCTCAAAGGGTCATCACCTCCAATATACACTACATAAACATGACAAAATAAATATATACAAAATTATGTATATACCCACATTTAATATTTGACACATTGAGAAACAACACAGTCTAGTTTGGATGTATACATGTACATAGTGAGAAAAACATTGATGTCCTCCTGTCAGTTAATACTAGCAACGGATAGCACAGGAATAAAGCTAAGTTACAGCAATCTGGAATAGCCAGCATAGGTGGTCAATGGGAATACTCACCCGACGTAGTTTCTTCCCAAACCTCACTCCCAGAACCTAGACGAGACATACCTCAGTTTTCCTAAGAGGCAAGACTATAAAGTGAGTGTGTGGGTTTCTCTTATTTTACTTATATGTCCCATTTGAGTCACTCTAACTTTACACACAACGCTAAATAAATAAAAAAAAAAAATAATTTTGACACATGATAAACAACACAGTCCAGTTTGAATATACAGTACAGGGAGACTTTCATATAGACGGATAGCTTGGAACAAAGCTCGGTACTGAATCTTACCATTCTTCAAAACCTCCCAGTATGACTTTCTATCTAGTGAGGGCCACAATGTTGAGCTTACCACACAGCGCTTATAAGCAGTGATAACAGCAAGGGAGCTTCATAATCTGTTGAAATACTCTCTGTAATTGTGCCTCTATAAAACCAAAGTGGCAGGACACGAGGAGAAAGATGTGCTCTCCTAACATTGTAATAGTACGTTCTATGAAGTGTGAATGCAGGCAGTAAAACATCCTGTCTCTACTTACAAAGACAAGTACACATGCATAGGTTGGATTTACACAGAATTTTTAACTATACTAATTAAAGACCCATTGGCCGTATTTATTCAACATGCTAAGCCTGGTTAATTTTAACCCTTAGTTAGCTTTTGATAGCCTATTAGACTAGTTCAATATATTGTATAATGCCATATAGCAATAGCATTTAGATTTACGTATAGTGCTTTACAGCACTTTCTGAACAGTTTACAAATTTCAGCATGTTTCCCCCAACAATGTGGGTCCTCATTTTATCAATCTTGGGAGAATGGAAGGCCGAATCTATCTTGAGACAGTCAGGATTGAAGTCTCAGCTATGGGCAATACTGCATTCTACTGCCCCACCATGAATTAACTGGATAACCAGATATGAGGGCAAGCACAACCCACCAGCAAATTTCCTGAGTCCATCTCTACTGCCTTTTTCCTGTTCCCTTACCAATGGCTGGAAGTGAGGAAGGATTGTGATCCAGGAGATACATATTTTGAAACTTACATTGCTTAGATATGGGATAATACTTATCTTTAAGGCAAAGAGCAGAACTGAATTGGCCCTTAGGACCTCCCAACTTCTCATCTATTTTTTGAATATGTGACACAATTTTCATAAATTGAATGAAGGTTAGCTGATGGTTAGTGACAGTTGCTGAGTCCTAATTGTACCTCCCGAATCTTACAATTATTCCTTCACTTGTTGGCTGTGTTGTTTGTCACATGGTGTATCCTGCACTCTTAATTATATGCTTATCTTAAACATTACATTAGTTACTTTAAATATTAGATTTTTGCTGATGTTGAATTCATTGACTGAATCTGTTGGCTTAGGAGGGATATATCATCTTGTCTTTTGCTCTAAAGGCAACAAAGAAAAAACTGGAAAGTTTAGGAACATATAATCAGTCCTACTAAATGAGAACAAAAATCTGTCAGGTCCAATATCCTCTTTTTTTAAAATAATGGCCAATAGATTCCTCTAGGAAACCCTGTCACTGACCTAAAGTTAGGATTTTTGAATGATATTTGGCAATTTTTTAGAGAATAGGAAGAGCTGAGTGTAATCATGATCTACATATACAGTAAATGGTGATCCCTAAGTTGACTTTAAAATCATTCTTCAGGAACCTTTACTCTCTGCTATCTAGTTTATTATGCCAATGTGCATTTGGGAAATAAAAACTGTCTCATCCCATCCTCACTTGATATCAATGAGAGATTTTCTTCTGAAATCAATGGAGGTTGATAGGCCTCATAAATCACCATCTCTCCACATTTAAAAATGCTCTCCATGGGTGGTCCCTCTTTCTCCCCCCATGTGTGTGCATGTGAAACAAAGAGAAAGATTGAGAGAACAGTCTATTGTAACTGAGTAATTATTCTAGCTGGACTGGCTTTATTTTTCCAGTCCAATTAGAAATTATATTTGCAATGAAATGCTAGAAGTCATTAGTCCAATAATGGGGCCTTGGGGTGCTTTTGTAAAGAATATGATGAAAAATAAGAGTCAATACACGAGTTTCAAAATAAATTTATCTAGCAACAAACAAACACACAAATATTATTAGATTTCTCAGCATGCTGTGATTTAAGAAAAAAAGCACCTCTCTTCTATTTTTCATTTCCTGTTTCATTGCCCATGACTGAATGCTCACTGTTGAGTCCAATGTTCCCCTTCTCAAGTATTCAGAAAATTGGTGTTAAAATTATAATTACTGTACTTTATGGAATAGAAATTTTACCTCAGTTTTCAAGCTCTTCAATGTATTGTCATAGGAAAGCTTTTTCCCAGTTCAGTATTTTATAGTCTTTTGGTGTCTTTGCAAAGTAGGGCACATTCAAAAGCAAATGCATTAAAACAATAGCTGCACAATCATAATAAATCATAATAAAAAAATAATTCATTCATTTTATTTCAGTCACTGCCCAGTAGAAAAGACCATTTAAACTGCAACATTCTATAGCCTATGAGTAAAGTAACTAAAATATTAAACTAATAGGACAAAATCATTATAAGACTAAAACCACAAAGAATTACAAGATTAATTATAATTTATTGAGAAAAACTATATATAGGAATATTAATATTGATAAATCAACCAATTATATTATAATACCATAACATCATCATTTTTAGCCATTGTCCTGAACTTTCTTTTGCCAATTAGGCCTGCAATACTTGCTGATGTTATTGATCAATCTTGTTTTAAGTCTCTTTCATGGACACTTTTTATCAAATGAGATCCATTCTATCACTGCCTTGATCCACTGGCCACCAGATCTTCTTGCTATGTGACTAGCCCATTTCAATTTCAATTCTTTTACTCTCTTGATCGTACACTGTAGTTTGTTCTCTAATCCATGTGCATGTCTTTCTATCTTGTCTTGTAATGCCAGGCATGTATCTTTCAATGGTTCTTTGCACCACTCGTAGCTTTTGCATTGATTGTGAAGTTAGTGTCCATTCACCAATAGAGCAGTAGCATGCACTGATTAAAAACTTTTCTCTTCATAGATATCAGAGGTTATACTCTCTTTAGGGGGAGGTTGGTCTTGAAAATTATGCTTAATTTGCTGATTGGCTGCCAATCACATTTAACACACTATTCAGTTTCGTTTATTCTCTCTTTCTCTTGCATTGGAGAGCATGGTATCAGGAATGTTTTATGAGTTGCCACATGGCAGATTATGGTCTCTTCCTTTCACATGCCAATAGCACAATAATATCTATCTTATAAAGCAGCTATAATTAACCTGAAAAACCAGGTTATCATGGAAGAAATCATCATGGAAGAAATGAATGTATCTGGTTATTAAGATTTTGACACTGACTTGATGGCACATGAGATCTATTAATCATAGCACACATTATATAATGTGTTATTGTTTTTCTTAGAGTGTCCTGAAGGATTGCAAGTTTCTTTTTCTTGTCACATTTAGATAGTTCTTACAGTGACCCTATGAAGGCATAATCTGATAAGAAGTTGTATCAGTTGACATGTCACTGACATTGTTTAGGGTTGACAGGGACCATCTGTCTCAAAGTCTGCAAGTTGGCTTCGGTGACTAAGGGAGGCCTAGGCCCCGGGTCTCCTATTTCCTGGTTCATCACCTTAACTACTATACCATGCTTGATCTCTATATTTATACATTATAATGTAAAAATAAATAAATAAAGCATGCTATAAAGCAACATATATTTTGTTAAATATATAAGGTAATAAATTGTATACTGTTATTAAAGTATACTATTTGTTGATGTAGTGTTTGCATTTTAATCCTTGTACTGTTAATTACATAAAACACTGTACATAGATATATTGAAAATAATAAGAAATTCAACTGAAATTTTAATTTACAAAATGTGCATAATATGTTTTGTTGCTTAGCCTCAGGCCAATATAAAAATCAACTGATTCTCTGCAACAGTGATAAAAAAACAGCAACATATGCCAACAAAGCAAATTCTAACATGCCCATTTTCAAAAAGAAGCATTTGAAATGCCAAAGAAGATAACTTGATATTACTTTGTCCTGTTCGACCTGAAATTAGATTTTCTGAAAAATGGATTAGGATTCTACTATAATAATACAATTGATAAAATGTTTCATATTTTTCCTGATCCTACAATTACAGTTTCTGTTGTAATCTATCACACAATCTGCTTTGAATTATACTCAAAGATTTATCCTTGACATTGGGTGCACTTGTTTATCATATTTTTTCACACACTCTCAATTATAGGAACTATTAGCAATCATTCATGAGCTGGGATTCTCATCCCACAAAGCTATTTCAAGCTAGATGGCTCATATATGAATGGCACCTGTATGGGAGACTAGTACTACAGACCAGTGGTGCACAAAGGGCAGGATTGTAGGAACAATAAGGAAGTACCAATAGAATGGAATAAATGTAGCTCAAGGTTAAATTGTGGGGTCCTTGGTACTCTTTAAGCTTGGTTGTTTTCTTACAGACATTTCATTAACCAAGTACTGGGAGTACTCCAGTGCAAGGATTCAGTAATAAAACCCTGATTTTTATACCTTTTTCTCCTTTTGTGTGTGAGTGCTTGTGTTTGTATTTCTTAATGTTTTAAATCTTGTCAGGGGTTGTCTTCATTTCCGCGGAGGGTAAACTCCGTGGGGTGCAGAAGGCAAACTTTGCAGGGTAGTTTGATTGGATTATCAGTTTCCTAACGTTTTCTTGTGGCAATCTCCTGTCTGTCTCCTTTGCAATATATTTTGTGTCTTTTGTCTGTTTGTTTAGCTGATTTGGCATGTCTTGTGTTTGTAAGGGTTTTCTTTTCTTGTTTCCTTAGTTTTCTTAATTATTTGGGCTTTTGTCTAAGGGCTTCTTTACTATCTTTTATTAAATCTCTTTTCCTATGCAAGTTTGTTTTATGGCTGGCCTGATGTTCCCTTTGGGCTTTTTCCTGCTTGGGTGTCACCACTGTCCCCATTAAGTTCCCTTTCCACAAGGTAAAATTGTATCAATGCTAGAACTGAATGGGGTTTGCCCTCTCTTAGGTGGTTTTCTCTCTCAATCTTCTGACTTAAATGGGTAATTGTGTCCTTTAAGCATGGGCTATAAGCAAGAAACATGTTTTTTTTGTGGGGGTGTCATTAGTATGATGAACCCATCATACCAATTCCATTCCACTATCTGGGGCTATTGGGACTTATCCCAGGGTTGCACATAGCCTACTATCAGGGTTCCACATAGGTCTACTATTGACCTCACCCCTTTCCTAAAGGCGCACCAGCATGTGGCTTCTACCGTCCCTGTCCTATTGTTTCTCTTATTCTTTTTTTTCTTATATGTACCCATTTCATGTATTCACAACTATGTATACACTTATACTTATTATCTTGTAAACAATTGGCAAATCAAATAAATAAATAAATAAATAAATAGCCCAAGCATTTCCATTGCAGGAAAATGGCATCTTCCCTTGAAGATCGATGGGTGAAGTATTATCAATAAAATTGTTACTCAAGTTCTCATTTAAATGTGACTACAGTCTTGCAATTTCTCCAATTAGGTGGAAAATGTCTTGTATTACATAAAACATTCTAAACTCCTCTATGTATTAAATGTGCAACAGAGAGTGAAAAAGTCATTTAGAACACCTTATATACAATAAACATTTTTTGCCATTGTGTATTATACTTTCTAGAGGGTTTCCTTTTCCTGGCTTAATGCACAAAGCTATAGGTTTTGGGACCCACCCAAACATAAATTGATCATCTTATTACTCTTTCCTGATTTTTTTTAAAAAAGTGAATTTCTTGTGCAATTCCAAACAACAGAATGATTTATTTTAATTACTTCCTGCTTTTCTCAGGAAACATGAGGGAGCTTATATGAGAATCCATTTTGTTTTATTCTTACAACCATCCTATGAAGTAAATGAGAGAAAGAGGAAGATAGATAGAATCAGGCAGACAGAAAGACAGAATAAAATAACTCAGCAAATTTTCATGGCTAAAAGTAGTCTGGAATCTTGAACTATTTAGTTTTAGACCAAAACCTTAACAATTATATTGTCTGAAATAAACAAAGCCCCCCAAGACCATATTTATCCACTTTTCTATGTTGTCTATATTACTTATTTCATTCTGTCCTGAAAAATCTCCTTCACTTCTGCCGCCTACATTGACACAACAGAACCTACGTTAAAGGATGTCTGCATATTACATTTCTATATTAATCAAGAACAGGATGAACATGATATCGGACAGGTCAGTGTTAACAGTGTTAACCTTCACCAAATTAACGCTCCCCAAAGTTATTTTCCACAATTTTTCATAGTTGGGTTTCTGAATTTTTGCATCTGCCTTAGTTGCACTGGGCAGGAGATGTGTTGTTCATCCCATCATTGTTTCTCCAAAAATCTGCAGCCTCTAAAATTTCACAGATTTATGTGCCAAGAGAAATGCTCATGGGAGGGAGGGGATTTTTTCCACTGGCCCTTTTCTGATCAGATAGTGTGGATCACTAGGAGGCTGAAAAATCATGATAAAATTATGGTAGAGCCAGTTTGGTGTAGCAGCTAATGTGCTGGCTTAGAAACCAGGAGAATGTGAGTTTTTTTTTTTTTTTTTTTTTTTTTTTTTTTTTTGTTTTGGGGGTTTTTAAGGGGGGGGGGTGGGGGGGGGGAATTTGGGGGGGGGGAAAGGGGGGAAAAAAAGAAAAAAAAAAGGAGGAAGAAAAGGAGGGGGGGGGGGGGGGGGGGGGGGGGGGGGGTGTACATGCCCCTTCCCCACCTTTTTTGTAGGGGGGGGGGGGGGTTAAGGAGTTTTTGGGTTCTAGTCCAGTTCTACCTTAGGCATGGAAGCTGACTGGGTGATCTTGGGCCAATTCCTCTCTCATTCCAGGGTGAAATCTTGAAAGTTCTAAATTGTTATAAATCAAAAATTAATAGTAAATATCCTCTTTTATCACCTGATTGAATCCTGTTACAGTAGAATAAAATTTCATTACTTTATCTTTTTTGTAAAACATTCTCATTTTTGCTCCCATATGTCTTTTGGCCTTAAAACACAATACAGTGTTTCTCATCTAAAAATGTTTCAGTAAGCCAATTCTGTTTTTTTTATATATGTTGTCTAATATTGCCTACAATTTAGCAGTTCTAGCAGTTTTGCTCACACACATTTTCTGAGGGGGTCTAGGACAGCATGCGATAGCTAACTCGCCACTGGACAATTCAACATTGTATTGTTTCATTCAATTACTTTTATTATTGACCAAGACCATGTTTTTGTTGAAATTATTATAATTCTTGTATTTCTGGATTGATCTTCTTTCTTCTATTATTATTGGCCATGTTTCTGTCAAAATTAATTTAACTTTTGTACTTGTTGAACTGTCCCATGGCAAGCTGGCTATGGTGCAATGTACTGCGGTAAGTTGGCGAGTTGTCCAGTTCTGTTTTCTGAGAGGGGCATTATATAGTATACACAAGGTGAATGCTGTTATAAGTGGTGAATTCTTGTAAACAATGTCTTTGTCCAGCTACAGGAGTAATATAAGAATGTTTACATTAAGTTTAGTTCTACTGTAATAAAACATTATATACAATTTTAGCATTTCATACAGAGACGTCTCTTAGCTTCAGTTCAGGCTAGTTTTTCATACATGTAAATGAATAAAGTAAATTCCCATTGGCTCTTCTTCTGTATTCATTCAAAAGTTGGGCCTGAGCGGAAAATTTCAAAATTTAGTATTTATAAAATCCTTTTGGGGAGATTCAGATGTAATTTCACACAGGAGCTTTGCCTATCTAAAGTAAAGCTGGCAACAACAGTAACATAAATTGTTACAAAATAAGATTTGTAGAATCTTTATAAGGGCCGCAAGCATGAAGATAGGAAACAGTGGGGTTGAGAATATTGCTGACATTTCTTTGCCTCAGAATTCACAGGAGAACATGAAGGGCATATTGAGAATATGTTTTCCTGAGGGGAAAGTGAAAATGTGAAAAGATTTTATGATTATACCAAAGTAGAAAGGCAATTAAACATAATAAAAGGCGATAGGCATCAGCTACCAATGATTTATGTCTCAAGATTATTCTGTAATATGTGCATGTGTGTGTGAGAGAGGGCGGGGGGAGTTATTTTTAGAAGTAAGAAGAACTTTTGATGATTTTCACAATAGGTCATTGAGTCATAGTAAGAAAAATATAATCTCAGAAGCTATTTGCTTTGCTTACATTGATTGCTATTTATTTGCATTTTACTACAATATTTTACTTGACTAAAACAAATCATACTTGACACAAGTAACATTTGACACATTCTTTATTTTGGAAGAGGGTTTTCTAATAAATATTTTAAAGAACCATACATTTTTGGATTAGGTTTTTAAATGCTTTTATATTCACGCTTTCTTTATAGGTTGCCAATGTGGAAATTTTATTTTTCTGTTATCTTTTACTTGGTTACATTTTCTTACCTTTTAGGCTACTATATCTTTAAGAGAATCTTTATCTTGTTCCTATTTTCCCTTGTTTTACTCATGACCATCTTGGGTTTTAGAAAAGTAAAAACCTATTACAGTCCTTATAGTTGCAATGTCAACATGAATTATAGTTTAATATTATGCTAACTCTTTTTATGTTAACTCTTAATTATTTTAAGTTAATCCATAGTTTTATATATATAAATCCAAACTATACATAGTAAATCTATATTGTATTGTACCCATTCATGTCTTTAATTTTAATCTTATAGTGCTAGTGATATCAGTGTCATCTTTTTATAGTTTGCACTAGTAACAAATCTTAGTAATTTCTTAGAGTATATTGACTAGACTACCACCACATTGGGATGGCTATAATGTTATAATTGAATGTTATTTTATGCTGATCCATAACTCAGATGAAAGTACCTTGATATTTTTCTTCCTTCTTGTTCAACTGCTTTGAATATCCTTCTTTTTCACTGTAATATGTCTAATGTATCCTTAATTCCACTAAATATTTCCTCCACCACTTAAGAGGTACTGAGAAGATTAAGTCTCTCAATTGGACTTCTCTAAGGTCAACTTTTGCCTGACCACAGCTATACATCATTTGAATTCCTTCCTGACACTCTTCAAGACTTTTGTTAAATACCTATGACTCAGTAAGCATGGTGGATTGCTGGGTCTAGTGCTGGTCCTCATTGATGTTGCTTATTTAATCTTCTGATCATTGAAAGTATGTTTCCCCTGCCATTATTTTTTATGATGTCCTCTCTTTTGTTTATATTTTTCTATTGATTTTAAGGCTTACCTGTGTATAAGAAAAGTTTTAAAAACTTGTTTCAAAATGCTATAAGTGGGGAAAGTCGTGTAATACTTCTCCCAATTCTGGAATTTTAAAATGAAAATGTCACTGCCTTTGACATTGATATATAGGCAGAGATGGTATTCAGCAGGTTCTGACCAGTTCTGGAGAACCGGTAGTGGAAATTTTGAGTAGTTTTGGAATACCACCTCTGACTGGTCCCGTCTCTATCTATTCTCTGCCTCCCAAGTCCCAGGTGATCAGCTGGATCTTCTTTTGTTGCCCTGCACAGAAGTACAGAGATAGAAAGCAGGTTAGTGGGTGGGGAGGGAATCGGGATTTTGCAGTATCCTTCCTCTGGAGTGGGGTGGGAATGGAGATTTTACCTTCCTCTGTCATGCCCACCAAACCATGCCCACCAAGCCATGCCATGCCCACCAAGCCATACCCATAGAACCGGTAGTAAAATGTTTTTGAATCCCACCACTGCATGTAGACAATTGTCCTATCTACATTTACAGTTAATTTTAATAACATAATTGACTTAGAGTGATGAACTTAATTCCATTGCCCAAAGTAAGACACAAACTATTCAGTTGCATAAGACTCAGTGCAATGCAATAAAGATAATACAAATAGGGTTTACCCTTTCCCCTGCACGACCTGGATGACTGTACCATATACTGACTAAAACCCATCAGCATTTTCACTAGGCTTCTGATAAGAAGGGTTCTTTTTCAAAATTTCCCCAAGATTCTAGATAATCATCAAATCAGGAAGGGAAAAATCCCACCCCAGAGATGCCCATCCCATTTGATACTCTACAGCACAAGTGTCAAACTCGATTGTGCCATGGGCCAGATCATGACATATTGCGATGTTTTTTTCCTTTGCTGAGCCGGGATGGGCGTGGCCCGTATGTGACAAATCTGGATTGCAGGCCGCCAGTTTTGAAAGGCCTACAAGTACAGGATATTCTCTCAGCTGACTATAAGGCAGGAATCTCACTGTTATTTTTACCAGATTATATGATTAAACTTTATCTGCATTGTCCTGGATGGGTCAGAAATAAGCACTCAGAAGTAAGTGTCTGAGAATGCATCTTCTTTCTTTTTCTTTGTGCTTCTGAAATTTATTTGTCATGTCATATTAATGTTTCTAAAATTGATATAGATAAATCATGCATGCATCTGTGTATGTTATTCTGAGAAATGTTAATATCTGTCATACATAAGCTATTGTATGAATAGATTGATATGATGCATCTAGTGTATTTAGTACTTAGTAGTGACTTCCTTCTATATAAATTCATAGACAGAGGAAGCAGAAGCACATCTGCTGAATCAAGTTTGAACTTCTTCATGGAATCAATCACATTATTGGAAGGAATCTCAACCAACTGCAATTTGGCAGATCGAATCTCACCAGGCTCAAGGTTGACTCACCTTTCATCCAGTGATGGGGTGAGATGCTACTGGTTCTGCCCGGTTCTATAGAACCGGTAGCTCTGAAGAGTAGCAGACACCAAACCAGTTCTGTGTTTGCTGCTGTTTAGCCTACCCGCCCGCCCGGGCTCTTACCTGTCCTTTATTTCCTGCTTTTTCAACCTTAGCTGCTTTGCATGGCACAGCTGAGGTTGAAAAAGTAGGAAAAAAGAGGCTTTTCAAATGCTGCTTTTCAGCTGTCCGGGTGGCACAGCTGATTTTTTTTTTTACATGCGTGCGCAGCATGTGCAAAATGTAGTCACCGAACCGGTAGTAACCCTGGTTGAATCCCATCCCTGCTGTCATCCTTCCGAGGTGGGTAAAATGAGGACCCAAATTGATGGGGGTAATATGTTGACACTGTAAACCACTTAGAGAGGACTGTAAAGCACTATAAAGCAGTATATAAGTCTAAGTGCTATTGCTATTGCTATCTCTAATCCAATTCCATGTCATTGCAGGAAAACTGGTGCATGGCCCAAAGTCTCTGCTTAAAATCTTCCAACAAAGAAAATGCCATTGGTTTCCAAGTTGATTTTTTAATATGATGATACAATGCTTCCTAAAATTTAGTTGAAATTCCCCTTCCCTAGATCAGACCTGATTAATACTCACATGATTGTCAGAAAAATATAGTACTGTGGGCTATAGTGGGGAATCCAAAAAAATATACTAAAAGAAGGCAGTAACAAATCAGATATTTATTTTTATGTGTATATTTATATATTTTTATTTATTTTAAAAAAATTAAACTTTGGGCAGCTTCTAGGCAATATGTATATATTGTTGCTAGGAAAGCCACACAAACATGAGGAATTGAGCTTAATCATTGGAAGATTTTACCTTGAATGTCTCTTTTCAACATTTTCTTCTCCAGGCTATATTTGTACAACTCCTTTAACTTTAGGCCCTGGATCTGAGAATCTGCAGCTGGAACCTATAGACATATAACATTTTCTTTATGCAAATGAATATATGAATGTTAGAAGGAAATATTCACATATCCGAGGGCTTTTTGAATGAACTGATCTTTTGAAGGTGTAAAATAACATATTCAAATATGTTGCTATAGAATATAAGCAGATTATTATACAACTAAAAGCATTTTATACAATATTGACCAGTGAACTTAAGGAGGAAAGTTGTATTGCTGTTCCTTGATGAATTGATTTTATAGATTATGTATTTCTTTTATGGAAATGATTGATTCTGCAATCCCTTAACTATGTTTGTTTCAGGAAGTGGGGTGGTGGTAGTAGGATTTTTATTACTCCAGGAAGCCTAAGGATACATTATCCATTTAAGTTCCTGCTCTTCTTTTACTACATCCTCTAGTATGTCAAAGTAAATTGTTTCTTTGTTATGTTTTATTTATTGAAACCAACATCAAGTAAATGTGCTAGAAAATGGAAAATACTTAGTTTGCTATACTGCCTGGAATGAAAGGTATTGATGAGCTAAGGTTAGCTCCATCTTCCTTAGCCTTTTGAAAATGTGGTTTTTCCACCAGTCTTGGAGATCCCATGAGAAGCCTCCACAGTGATTATACTGTGTTTAGATAGATGTCGTCCCACAATATTGTTCTTACTATCTTATGTTTATTTACTTTTAAAAGTATTTTTATGGTTGTGATATTGTTAACTATTAACAATTAGTTAATTAACTATTAGTTGTATGTATTCAGAGTTAACTTCAGGAGGCTATATGGATGTGTTAAACAAATGAACAGATCCCATATCAATTCATAAGACTAGAATTTAACAGATTAACTAACAAGGTTTATTTAACCTCCTCTAAAACTAGGTCTACCATTTCAACAACAATAAGATTATGGAGGAAGTCAGGTTTTTTTTTTTTTTAACGTGCAGGCCTGGAATTCAATAGCACTTCTAGAGCCTCTAAGGACTTCTTTCCACTTCTTTCCATGATTTCACTCATTCTATATGGCAACTGGCCCAAGTTCTAACTTTATTTATTTATTTAAAACATTTACATAGCAACCCATCTTAAAAACAACTCTGAGCCACCTACAACCAATGAAACAGTACAAAACAATATAAAATATGTTAAAAGAATATTCAACAATATAAAACCAACAACAATAAAATGAGAAATAGAAAAATATGGTGCTACCTTGACTTGTGTACCCATATTCTCCTTCCATCCTGATCTCACCCTATTCCAATGCCTGGGGGAAGAGCTTGGTTTTAATTGCTTTCAAGTATGACCTGCTGGATCTTGGCTGTAGCGGGTGGGGAAAGTGTTCCATAGGGAAAGAAGGCAACGGAAGGGAAGGAAGGCAACAGAAAAGGAACATTTCCAAGGACTCACAAGATGGCAATGTTTAGGATTATTCTGATTACCTCCTCATCTGGTGGAATATTTTCATTTTTCCAAAATTTTGCATAGCTAATCCTATGCATGCCTATTCTTAAAAAGAACATTTTTGGTAATTTAGCAAGGCTCAATTTGCTTCAGTGGACAATACCTTGCTCTGCAGTGATCTGGCTTTTTAAAATTCTATTTTATATACAGTATATATAAAAGGAGCAACATAGACTGGAAAATAGAAAACCAGCACAAGAAAAGATCAAACCTGACATGGTTTCCCATAATGACCAGCTTTCCAAAGGATCATAAAATTGTGCTCATGAGCAGAAAACCATCCAGCCATCCTGCTTAAGGTGCATTTCTGATAGTCAGTGATGGGAGCGCATTTTGCTGCACATTGTAATGACTTGCCTTCCCAAACCAGCTCCTCCTTCGTATCAAATTGAGGGGGGAAAACAGCAGAGCCTTGCTTAAAATGAATAGAAATAGGAAACCTCTGAGTCTGCAGTAGCATATTATGGCTTCAAAGAGAAAACAAACAAACAACTAAACTACCATTGTGATGCCTGTATCAATGGCATTTTCTTAATCTCTCATCTTTGGCAAGATGCAAAAGCCTCTTTAGTGAGAGAATGTCAAGTTTGTTCTGAGTATTCATTGTAATAAATTATGGTATCAACCTTACATTTTCTTTCATTTTTTTTTCTTTTCTGTGTTTGTGTGAAGATGATAAAAGAAAAGAAAATTCAACCTTTTTCTATAGCCTTCTCATCTCATGAAAGTGATTCATGAGATGATACTTGACACCCAAAGAAACACTGTAGCTCAGTTATCTTATGTGATATCAGGCCCCAGTCTTTAAACATTTAAAGGCTACCTTCTATGAGCTGTCACCGGGTTTTTATGTTAGTACAATTCCACTGGGTTTAGTTGTGTTAGCAACAATCCAATCCAAATGTTGATGTAGAATCCTAGATTTTGCCTCATGTCTGTGCAGTCAGGTTTTATTGTGACAAGTTTGGCATAAAAGAGCAAGGAACTAACACCTGGCAGGACTAAAGTCCATATTTGGTTGATTTTGCAGGGACATTTCTTATTCTCCTTCTACTCTTCTAATGTTACATCCAGAGACATCTGCTAGAAAGGTGGGAGGATACACACACAAACATAATTTATATGGTCACCAATCTTCCAAAAGTGACAGGAGTTAAAAACAACAGTGATTTAACAACCATAATATCCAAGGCCAATAACATTAACCAGTATTAGTCAATACAGCTTGCCTAACCATTTAGTACAAATATTCACAAGAATAACTAGGTCTTCAATGCATTATGAAAAGTTAACAAACTTGGGGCCATCTTAATTTCTGGAGGGCTGCTGTTCTATAGGAGAGGCAATGTCATAGATAAAACACCATACAAGGGCACCACAAGGTGACATTGTTTAATTGAAGAGATCTGGAGCATGCCTTCTATGCCACTTCTAGTAGGGTGAGCAGAGACCATTGGTGGTTCTGTAAATAGGTTGTCACATTGACATGTAATGTTTTATAACACTTTGAATTACAACCAAAAGCCCACTAATAACCAGTGCAGATTGTGGACCATTATAAGAAACACCAGAAACTGCCTAAGCCAATGCGTTCTGGACTACTTGCAACTTCTAAATGCTTTTCAAAGTGAAATTTGAAGCATGTAAAGGGCATTGCATCATCTAAATAGAAGGTAACTTAGGTACGAATCATTATGGGCAAGGCCTCTTCCAGGTTCAGGAATGAGAAGAGTTGTTGCATCAGATGAACCTGTTCAAAGATCCTCCTAATCTTAAAGCAGGAGTTTGAGTTCAGAAGAACACCCCCCCACACACACACCAAAAAAAAAGAAGTTTTCACCAACTCTAAGAAAATATCCTTCCTAGACAGAATTAAAAATGGAAAATCTCTGGACTGGAGGCTATTCAATCTTGCTAGGATTGAACCAAATCTATATCCCCCGTCCAACATCTACACTCTCCAGGCTTTGAGAAAGAATCTTGTTGGCATTATCTGGTCAGTCAGAGCAGATGCATGTCCGTCAAAACTGGATGTAGTATTCCAGGTGTGGTCTTACCAAGGCTTTATAATGTGAAGTATTAGTACCACTTTATAAAGCCTTGGCAAGACCAGACCTAGAATACTGCATCCAGTTTTGGTCACCACATTACAAAAAAAGATGCTGAGACTTTGGGAAAAATGCAAAGAAGAGCAACTAAGACGATTAAAGGCCTGGAGACTAAAACATACGGAGAATGGTTGGAGGATTTGGGTTTGGCTAGTCTAGAAAAAAGGACTAGGGGGGACATGATAGCAGTATTCCAGTATTTGAGAGGCTGCCACAAAGAGGAAGGTGTCAACTTATTTTTCAAAGCACCAGAGGGTAGCACAAGAAACAATGGATTGAAACTAATCAAGGAGAGAAACAACCTGGAATTAAGGAGAAACATCATAACAGAACAATTAACCAGTGGAACAGCTTGCCTTCAGACATCGCGGGTGCTTCATCATTGGAGGTTTTTAAGAAGAGACTGGACAGTCACTTGTCTGAAATGGTATGGGGTCTCCTGCTTAAGTGGGGGGCTGGACAAGAAGACCTCCAAGGTCCCTTCCAACTCTATTCTGACTCTGATTCTCATTCTGTTGATTCAAGCAACAGTTTTTTGGGAATTTTTATGAAAGCCCTTTTGTTTCCACATCTTGTATATCCACTGAAAATCCACATTATTTTTTCAGCCAGATGCAACAGGTGTAACTGATCTCACATTGTGTACATTCTGATCACTGTGATCTCATGCTTGTTCTGTGAAACTAATTGTGTTACACTCCATGTCCCCAGCCACCCAAATTTTCCTGGTCAAATTGCCCATAATACAAACTTTACATCTGTATCAGGTAACATTTGGCAAGCAAGATAAGTGTGCTCATTAAGCTGAATGTCACAAAATGTGAAAGTTCAAAGGTTATTCACTCTGATGGATTCATCCTTTACAGTACATTTTCCCTTTATGTTTAGAAAGAATCAGTCAGATGGAAATCCCAATAAATCACTTCATCTTTCATTTCCCAATTCAGCCAGACTTTTTAACATGGCTATTTAGAGAATAAACAGTGAATGGCTGATATCTGAAAGCTTGCCAGATAGTTTATGCCAAATTATTTTCAAGTGAAGTAGTAAAGCAAAAGGGCACCATTTTTGGGGGTTAAGCAGAATGTTTGTGGGTAAAAAAAATTATAGGACAGCCACAACTAAGTGATTGAACCCCTGATCCAACACATACAAAAGGAACAGGGCCGTGCTTGTGTGTCTCTGACCATAATTTTGATTTCTTAGACAACTTTTGTGAACATTCCTGGGCTGAGGTAGGCCTACACTTGTCTTTGGGTGACATGCCAGGAGGTACTTTCCAAAGAATACTTGTAAACTTTGATTTAAATTAATTATATGCAGGCTAGGTAAACCATTTTCTTTTTTGCTCATTAAAAAGTACAATATGGTGGCAAGTTTTGGGAGGGTTAACCAAATTCATATGGTACCCAGAGGGGCCTCACTTTACTGGCACCACAGAAAACAGTTTGGATACTCACTTTAAAAAGAAAAAGTTACTTGCTGTCTTTAAACAAATGGTTTTACGGAGTGTTATCAATGAAAACAGCAAAGAATGGATAACTCATGTTGCTCTTTCTTCTCGATTCCTATTTATTTTTCTCCCAAGTCTCTTTGAGATTTTACATTCCTTGGAGGCAAACAGCTCTGGATGATGGTAAGAACTCTAATTGCTGTTTATGAGGAAAAAAAATATAAAATTGCATGTTTAAGCAAGCTGACTTAATTTGCATTTCCCAGATCAACATGTTAATGAGAATGCAGCGATTCTTTGTATGACACATACTTGTAATTTTGGCAGTACATCTATTGCTTCCAAGTATTGCATAAAATGTGCATATATTAGGGGAAGTTGTGTGCAAAACTGCATACTGTATCAAAAACAGCATACAAGCCTGTATGTGTATATCCTGTTCAACAAGAAGCAGAGGTGTCTAGCTTCAAACTCATCTTCAAAATCTCACCAAGTCACTTTTGGCCAGTCTGCTAATTTTTAGTTTAACCTATATTACTGAGTTGCTATTGTGAAGATCAAATGGAGGTGAATAGTTAGGTGCATTGCTTTTGCTCCTTTGTAAATGATGCAATAAATATCTAATAAAGAAATGAAAATATCAAGTTGTGTCCAAAACTGAATATGTTGGTAAAAATTGCATATAAAAATCAGTGTGCATTTTCATGGGTTCATTTTATGCAGAGAAATTTAAATGATGCAAAAATTGGCCAGAACAGCCTTGCAACTGAACACATGTAAAACTGACATAGGTTTGAAATATAGACCCATCTGTTTCTCTACCTCTACCTACTTACAGTATCAGCAAAAAATGAACACTAAGCAAGATATTTAAAGAGCAACAAGCCTCAAGACTCAATTTGAATTAAACATTTTCCTTCCCCATTACATAACTCATTAACCATTACTCACAAGCTGGGAAAACAATGGAAGACTTGAGCAAAGGCGTTTAAAAATGTCACTCATGGAAGCTCATTTTGTTGCATGTGAGACTATTTTTAAAAACCTACAAAGCACAGAGACATAAAACTGCATATTGTCTGCATCTGAATGCAGAGAGATTTATTGTTACTGGAGATGTTAGAGAGGGAGGGAGAGAGGAAGAATTGGCTTAGTGATGTTTGATGTACTTATCAATCCCTCCCTACAATATGTTCTGGTTACCAAATAGCACAGTGTGTCTATCGATGGCTACAAGGAAAGGAAGATTTTTTTAAAAGAAGGAAAACTGATTGGAATTCCATAAATGATATTGCACAAGTTGTAAAGGACAAAGAGAACCCAGAAGCAGGGACACAGATAATTCTGGTCTTTGAAAAGATCGGGGAAGGGGAAGGGAAAGGGAAGGGGAGAGAGAGAGGCTCAGTAAATCATACAAATAAGGTCTCAGCTACATGACATTTAACAGGCAGATAGAAGCTCATAGCAAGAGGCTATTATGCATTTGTTTTAAACTGGTCACTTCTTCAATAAACTCAGACCCATTTCCAGACAGAAGATGGTCATGGTGCCCTTACACTTTATTCTTCTTGAGTTGACCATTGGATGTTTTCTGACATCTTTTAAAAATATATATTTAGAGCTCCCACAATTCTAGAGTGTTCCTCTTCATTAGAAGAAAAATCACTGAGGTTGTCTGGGGTGGGGTGTGAGGTTGTCCTCACAGGAACCTCTAGCACTCTGGGTTGCATTTTTGCTTTTGTCTTATGGACTAGGTGGCCAAGTTCTTAAACAAAGCACCAAGCTGTACCCATCCCACCATATTAGTGCCTTATAGAGTGCCCTTGTGGAAATCAGATGATGTGGGTTGAGCTAACAGACAGCAACTGGCCCAAAGTCACCCAGCTGGCTTTCATGCCTAAGGCAGGACTAGAACTCACAGGCTCCTGGTTACTAAGCCACCAGCTTAAACACTACAACCAACTGGCTCTCATTATCTTTAGCTAATTGGGATGCTGGAAAAATGAAATATCTCCTTATTATACAGTTGAAAATAATTGCTCCTTTTTCACTTTTTTTTTAACCTCAACGCTCAAGCGTGCTAGAAAGGTCTCCAATTTCTCACCAAGCAATTCATTAAAACAATTCATTTCCTAGTTTGTAAAAAGAGGTTGCCCATTTCTGGACTAGTATATTTATAGATGAAACAAAGAAACAGTCACTCTTATCAAACTTTGCGTGGTGACAGGGTCTCATTTCAACTGGAAAGGAGGACTCTGCCTTGAAAAAGGTCAATGTCTTGGGTTTGCCACACTGAGCTTTCAACTACCAATTTTCCTGAGAGAATTAGGGATGTGGTGGAGTGGTGGGGTGGGGTGAAGAATGAAAAACAAACTCAATTTGCAGTCTGTATTATTTTTCCATCTAAACAGTCAAGCACACACCCCTTTTGTTTCATATAGCCCATTAGGAAGAGGAAGCCCAGCCCTTTCCCCTCATGCCTTTTGTGTTCTGTTGTGCATAACATTACAGGTGCTGCCAAAGAAATAGGTATCATTGTAGGAATGGGTCAAAGCCCTGCCCTGGAGGGACTGTGAAGGGTGTATGTGAAATAAATGACTCCTGGGTGCATTTGGATCACCACTACTTCAGTAGTGATGAGGAGAGAGAAAAAGCAAAGAGATTATCAAGGTTTATAGCTTGTCCCTCATTAACTCTTGACGTGTTAAAGCAAAAGGCACAATTGCTCTGTGTTACACCTGTTGGTGTATCGGTGGCTTTGCCTTTTGTTCAAATCAAGGAAACCATGTAAATGCCTCATTTTATTAGCACGCTTAATCCAGAGTGTAAATGGTACCAATTCTTACCACAAAGCACGATTACAATTGATTTATTCTTCTATGGAGAAATAATATCTGCCTCAAATAATAACAACACTGTTTATTTTGTCTATGTTTACTTATTCGCCTAATAACAATATTGCATTTTAGCTGTATTTCTCAAAATGTGGAAGTTCACCATCACAGATTTTTTCAATGCTGACTTGAGGGCTGGCCTAGCTCTCAGGCAGGTGGCCCTGGTAGATGGAATTTAAGTTACATTAAAGGCAAGCAATTGTGAATGATTTCACATCATCTCACATTGTTATGTCTCATTATAATTGTCACCTTGGCGTTCCTGCTACAGACAGTGAAATGCCTTTGGATTCTCTAGCTTTAGTATCATTACAAATCTTATCTTTTATTGGTTCATTCAGTAGAGCAAAAGGTAAATGAGAAAGGGACAAAAACCACATTTTTTTCCTCTTACATTGCCCCTCAAAAACAGACTTTGAAAAGAACAATTTATTAATTATATGAGGAATTTCAACACTGCCTTCTTAGGTTCTGGCCGAGCATCTGCATTCAACTGTATATATACTGCACTTTACTGTACATATACTGTATGTAGAAGCAGTAATCCTGGCTGCCAAGGGCTATTTACATTGCTATATATCCATTTAATGAATACCGACTGACTTAATCAAAGAAGAATATAAGCAGAAGAATTTGTAAGAAAGATTACTGTATGAGTTACTTAATTGATACAATCAGTGTGGACAGGATTCAAATCTTTTTCAATCTTAATACTAATTAAGTGGAGACTGACTGTGGAATCTGCATAGAAGAAAGCAGTTCATCCATTTTTATACTATTGGCCAATAATACAAACCATAAGGAATGTATCATGTCTTACACGTATCTTGGATTGGAGCTCCCTAGATTCAGTGCAAAAACCAATTATTTATTTCAAGAATTTTAAATCATTCTAGACAATGTTCATTCCAGGAGGAACACTGATATAGCCAACAAAATGTAAACCTCCCATACAATTAAGGGGCTGCCTTTGCTAATATTACAATAAATGTGCTGCTTCAAAATATCATGTTTAACCTAGCCAGATGCTCCCATCCAGAACATCTTATTGAAGTTCTGGTGTATGTTATTTATTCATTTTTCATAATGTTTCCAGTATCAATAGGGATTTTTTTGAAGATGTATACAACAATAAAATTGAAAAACAACTATTAAAGGTAAAACCTAGGAGATAATTATTTCAACCATTCAATAATTGAAAAGTTTTAACGCTTAATGCCTTTTTCCTAAATGTTGAATGAAATGAGAGCTTTGTTTTTTTTCCAAGTTTACCACCTTTCTAAGTCAGCTTTGATTGGCAGCAGGACTTGGATTTCAATTCCAGAAACTGTGACTAGTGCAGAGCATGTATTAACCTTTGATTTATAGCCTTTCTTCTTACCTTCCACTGAGACGAACTCTGAAAAACTGTTTTGCTTCCGGCACGGATCAGTTGGGACTAAAGTAATGCCAGCCATGGAGAATTGCAACTGGTTAGAAGGGAAAAAAAACCCACACAGAAATAAATAAGGAAGTAATGGCTGAGCCAACATTCAATTTGCTGGTGCATGTTTCTGCATCCAAATGCATGTTTCTGCATCCAAATTTTCACTACAAGTAGAGGTGTGGTAGCTCAGTAGTTTAAAGACGCTGGAGATAGTCTCTGCTCCAACAGTTTGAGTGTTAGCATTGCATGGAGGACTGAGCTCCTATCACTTGTCTCAGCTTCTCTCCACCTAGCAGCTTGAAAGCATGCTACATGTGAGTAGATAAATAGTACCACTTTGATGGGAAATGTGGTGATGTTTTATATAGATGGTAGACCTGCCTGAATACAAGATGATATTGGTGGTAAGAGAAGGCCCTGAACCACATGGCAGGACATCATTCATCTTTCTGTGGTGCATCCTGGATAAGCATGTGAGTATGAACTAAACAGACTAGCACTCTTTGGAAACCAAATAACCATTATGTATTAACACTGTAATCTCTTGGCTTATTATACCATCACTATACACTAAATCAGTGGTTCCCAAACTTTTTCAGTCCACCGCCCCCTTGGTGCTACAAACTCATCCTCGGTGCCCCCCACCCAGGGATGGGATTCAAATTTCTGTGGGCGTGACCTTATTTGAGGACGTGGCTTGCTGGTCACATGACTAGCTGGTGTGGCTTGCTGGCTGGGCGTGGCTTGCTGGTCACATGACTGAGTAGGTGTGGTTTGGTGGTCATGTGACTGGGTGGGCATGGCCAGGTAACTGGCAAACCAAATACAAGTGGTCCTCACTTAATGGCCGGTTGTTTAGCAAGTGTTCTAATTTATGACTGGCCTCCCCAGAGACACTTGACCTGTTTTTGGAGTTTTGACAGCCATGCATGCACGCACACTCACACACACGCACGCACGCACGCACACTCCCTTCTAACCCTGCTGGAGCAGGTCATTGCACTAGAATCGGCAAAGCATCTCTGATTAGATTCTAGTAGTGAATAGAATCTAATCAGAGATGCTTTGCCGATTCTTGTTGATTGTTTTATTTGTATTTCTTTATTTTATGTTGCTGAATTGCATTGACATGTGTGTCCCTTCTTGTGCATAGCCCAGAAGCTTTTGTGATTCTTTTCAGCAAAAATTACTGACCTCTGGCTTTGCTCTACTTTTCAAACATGCCACCACTGCCACATTCTAAGTGCTGGCCCCACAGGTCCATCCCATTGAGCCCGCTGCACCAGAGGGACCTGCCCAAGCAAGTCTGAGTGAAGCAGTGCACCAAGTCAATGGGTTGAGCCTGAGAGAGGGAAAGAGAGAGAGAGAAAGAGAAGGAAGAAAAGAAAGAGAAAAGGGAAAGAATGATAAAGGGGCAGACAAAGAAAGGGGCGATGGAAGGAAGGGACAGAAAGAAAAAGAAATAAAGAAGGAGGGAGGGAGGAGAAAGATAATGAGATATCTATTCTAGTCCAATCACCTGCTCCAGCAGGGTTAGAAAGGAGTGTGTGTATGTGTGTGTGTGTGTGTGTGTGTGTGTGTGTGTGTGTTCTCCTTGTAATTTACCAGTACATTTTGGTTTTGCCTTCTTCAGAATTGGCACTGTAATATATTGGGGAAAAGTAATTTTTTAGGGTGGAGATCTGGTCCAATGGATCCTGTTGAAAGCCTCAACAAAATGTGAAAGTTTCCTGATAGTCTTGACCATGTTTCGTCCACAAAACCTTTAATAGAAGCCAAAGAGGTTTCAATGTGCTGGCAAAGATGTTTCAATGTGGAAAAGGGCCTCAGTCTAAACTAGGCCTCATTTCAATCTGATGCATCAGGTTTCTCTCTCTCTCTCTCTGCTGGCCTGGAAGTCTAGGCATCAAAGGAATGATATGGGGGCTGAGCTATTCGGGACAATATTGGGAACAAATGCCTGAAAACTGCTTGAGTTTGCCGCAACAAATCCTTCAACACTGCCTTGAGTTCAGTTCTAACTAGAATTTTGCACAATTTGAAACTTTTAGAATGTGGATTAGATCTAGGTTTCAATGGAAAGTGAAGAAAAGTGTTGGAGAAGCATATTAAAAAATCATAAAATTATTTATATGATTTTTCTTAGTGGCAACTTATTCATCAGCTTGAGCAATAATATCCAAAATTCCAGGTTTTATCTTCACTAAATAATTATTTCTCCTAATCCAGAGGTGGTGTTCAGCAGGTTCTGGCCAGTTCTGGAGAACAGGTAGCGGAAATTTTGAGTAGTTCAGAGAACTAGCAAATACCACCTCTGACTGGAGATTTTACAGTATCCTTCCCCTGCCACGGCCATCAAGCCAAGCCCACAGAACCGGTAGTAAAAAAAATAATTCAATCCCACCACTGTCCTAATCACTCAATGCAACATGAGACATTGACATACAACATGGCAGGCACTCACTCACCTCGCGTGGAGTTTTGGGGTTGGAGGTAGGTGCGACTCACTTAAATTGCTCACGGACTGGATGCTGCTTGAGTCCTGGCTCATTAGCGAGCTCCCAGCCGGAGCTCGACATGCGGTCCCCTCTACCAGGGGCACACCTGGAAGATAGGAAACAAAACAATGTGACATAACCCCCCGGCAAGCATTGGTACCCCCCGCCTTGCAGGGATACTGCCGATGTAACATTTTGAGAAGTCAAGGGGCCCTCACATTGGACCCTGCCATCCATGATGCTTTGGTGAAGGGGTGCCCTTTCCATTGCACTAGATACTGAAGGTTTCCTCTCTGAATTCAGGAATCTAATATCTTTTCTATTTCATACTGATCCCCCTCTACAGGCCGAGGCAGTTCCAGGGCTGGACGTATGTCTGTAGCTTTTACTAGTTTTAGTAGGCTACTGTGAAACACAGGGTGAATCTTTCCCATGAGTGAGGGGAGTTTAAGCTCAATGGCTATGGGATTAATCACCCGTACAATTGGGAAAGAACGTACATACTTTGGACCTAGTTTTTTTTACAAGGGTATCCCAATTTTAAGTATTTAATGGACAGATATATCCTATCACCGACTTTGAATGGTTTATGATCTGCTCTCTTCTTGTCTGCCTTTACTTTATAGCTTTCAACAGCTTTTTGCAATGCCAATTTTACAGGCTCCCATGTACCCTGTATCTTGTCAGCCCACTCCTTAAGGCTGCCCTGAACCTGGGGACCTTGGAGCCATTCTGATATGGGCACAAATTCCACCCCATTACTCTAAATGGGGTGAACCCCATACTACTATGTACTGCATTATTATAGGCGATCTCCACGAATGGGAGGAGACTTACCCAATCTGTTTATTGGTAGGAAACATAGCATCATAAATATTTCTCCACTGCAGCCTTTGCTCTTTCAGCGGAGATGAATATCACGGCATCCTGCTGGGAGTGGATGCCGACCTACAACTGATCAGCGATTAGGTGACGGCTGAGGAGATCGATGGGCTGAAATGTCTTGAAGCGATACCAGCTTGTTGCTGATTGCTCCGCAAGTTTCAGATGCTAGATGGTGGCTAACAGCAGCCAGGGCGTGGTTGCCGGTGACATGTGGGGGTGGGGCTGGGACTTTTAAAGAGCGCTGGGAGGTGGACAGTCCCAGCACGGACTTTGCACAGGTTGCTGTTACTCATTGCTACCTAGGATTGCTAGTATGCCTAAATGAGAAAATTAAAGCCAACTTTGGAGACACAGTCTGGTCTGTATCTTTTCTTTCTTGCAGACTTGCCCAGGAGTGGCTGAAACCAGCCCCCAAACTGTGTTGCTGTATTCCCATGTGTAAAGAGTTCAGAAAAGAGATGTGGTAAGAGATGTTTCTGTAGTTCAAATGCATGTGTGTATGGACTGAGGAACGCAGCCTTTAGGAGTTGTTTGGGCAATACAATGGATGTTGCTTTGTATCGCTGTAGAAATCTTGGTACTCTACAAACAATGGCATGTTTGTACAATGGCATTGTTCTACAAACAATGGCATGGGTCTGATGCCCTACAGAATGTAAACCAATTCTTTTCCTAATTCTCCACAGAGATTTTAATACAATCTTACCCAAGATATAATTACCAAACAGCAAATACAGAGATGCAAACAAAAAACTGTATGTGTATGTGAGAGAAAAATGTTTCATATTAAGCATAGAGGCTTGGAAAAATATGTATGGTATAAAATGCATTTTAAAATGTACATATCTTTTTTAAAATGTGAACATTTTACCAATTTTAGAAAAATAATGCAAACAGATGCAAAAACAGGATTGAAATGAGAAAACGAGCAAAACAGAACTTGACAGATTTCCTACAGATAGTTCTTGGCTTACAACCATTCATTTAGTGACCATTCAAAGTTACAATGACAGAGAAACAAATGACTTACGACTAATAACTTTTCCATAATAACGTGATCAAAATTTGGGTGCCTGGCCATCAATATGAATTTATGATGGTTGCGGCATTCCAGGGTCATGTGATCATCATATGTGACCTTCCCAGCCAGTTTCCAACAAATAAAGTCAATGGGAAAGCCAAATTCACTTAACAACTACATGATTTGCTTAACAATTTCTTAATTGCTTTGCTTAAAATTGGACATACCTTCATGACTTTTTTTCCACCATCACTGTTAAGCAAAGCACTGCAATTGTTAAGCAACCATCATAAATGCATGCTGATGGCCAAGCATCCACATTTGTGCTTTGCTGCTTTGTTTAAAAATGGAAATTCTAATCCCAATTGTGGTCATAAGTTGAAGATTACTTGTATTCCTCATTTTAAGATATTTTTCTCCAGAGAAAGTGATCTATGAAGTTGAGGAACCTTAGTGAATTTCAGGTGACACCAAAAAGGTGTTGCAAACTATTCTTTCCCACCAGATAATTTAAAGGCAGGTGTACTTAGTCTGCTCCAGACTTATCCTCAATGTTACCCAGCAAAGACCAAGGACCCAAATCACTTGTGCTGGTTGAGGAAGCCTGCTCCATTGTAAAGCCAGCATCATCTAGAAGTGCCCACAGAATAGAAAACAAAACAAACAAAAGCATTAGTAATATTTCAAATGCTATTATTCCCTTGACTATAGTAACAATGGGAACCTACCAACTGGGTAGGATAGAACAGTCTCCACTGAATGTGAGCCATAACTCCAGAGGGGAAACATGACTTCTCTGCATTATGCTGGCCTATAACTGTAATGAAGATTTGATTTGATTTGACTCCCTTACAAAAGGTAGGGGTACTCTCTGGCAAATGCTGTTTTTGTAAAGGCTCTGCATAGAACTTGAGAAAGACACGAACAAATAAGATCAGCTTCCTCACAATGGATGGTGACTGAAAGATAAATAGCTAGCAGGACTTCAAAGCTGTCTGGACTCCCCATCACCTCCCTAACCATCTGACAGTGCCTCAGGCAAGTCAAAAGCTGGCTGGATTAGTGCCCATCACAAAGACTAGATGAGATCTAATATTCTATTCTCTTGGAGCTGGGTGGTTTATTCTCTGCTTTAGAAATTACAATTCTGAAAGAATTGCTGGAGAGAATGGGAGGGTGAGAGAGTGGCAGCAGAGAGAGACAGAAGCTTGTAAAACAAAATGGAGTTGTGGATTTCATTGTTATTCTAGTTTTCGAAAATCTTTGATCCTTTCCTTTAACTCTTGCAGAGAGAAACACCAAAGCGTGAAGAATCTGTTTTGATCTGGCACGTATTGCAGCAAGGAGTGGCAGCCAGTGCACAATTGTGTGTTCATGGCAGCTTTCACATGTTTGAGGAAGTGTGAAATAACACTTACCTCATCTTTAGCGATGAGTCTTGTTCCAGCCATATCATTAAACCTGCTGCTTCTCGCTTTGCCAACAAAGGAGCCTGTACAGACTTTGCTATGGATGACTGGAGGTTTTCTTCTCCTCTTTTTTTCATTAACCCTTTGTTTCCCGAGTGGTGGCTTTAATTTTTTATTGTATAATGTGGCTATTTTGAGCAATATATATTTCTCTTAGTTGTCTTTCCAGAGCATTTGGAATTGAAATACAATATCTATTGGGCAGACTTCTCTGAAGTTTGGACCTTGGAGATAAGTCCGACCACATCCCCTAGAGGTCCAGCCAGCAGTACTAATGCCCATACTCTTGGAGTGTTAAGGGAAGACAATGAATGGGGATAAGAGTTCAAAATATATAAGCTCCATGATCTGTCCCGGTTTTATTTTTTGTAAACATGAGTCAGGCAATAGAAGCAATAGAAGGCAATAGAAGCCTTGACTGTCCCAAATATTCACCCCAGTTTTGAGACTCAGAAACATACAGGGAACATCTATTGACATTCTCAATAGATTCACTTGTTCTGGTAAAAGAGTTCTGTTATGAACCCTATCTGCCAAGAAACTCTAGTTGGTGCATCTAGAAGAAAGCAAATCTACATTTGCTTTCCATAGCAGTGTGTGTGTGTGTGTGTGTGTGTGTGTGTGTGTGTGTGTTTGTGAACACACACAGAGAAAAAAATATGGGAATGTGGTGGCTTGAATTTGAAATTGTGCCACAAAATTCTAACAAAAATCCAATATATCTAGATACTTTCACACTGAACTCAGCCAACATGACCAATGGCAATCGAGTTCTTGTGGGAAAGAACTCAATTCCTCCTGCCACACATTCTTCCTGCTGTAATCAGGAGAAAAGATTCATAGTCACAAATTAGAATAGGCTCTAGATAAAGATTAAAATGCAATGGGGAATGCCAATAGAATTGGGTCCACATTCCTCCCTACCTGAGCTTCACCTGAGTTTTTTTGTTCATATAGGAAAAAAGGTCATTTCCCCTAAGACAGGAGTGTCAAACTCAAGACCAGGGGGGCAGATCTGGCCTGCGGGCTGCTTAGATCTGGCCCACAGGCCCACCCTGGAAACAGCAAAGGACCAGCTTGTGGTGCCTTTGCCAGTGAAAACAGGTGCCATTGCAGCTGAAAATGGAGGTGAAAACATGAGGGTTGTGCGACCCTTTCGGGCTCCATTTTTGCTGGCAGATGGTTGCAGGAGGCCATCACAGCTGGAAATGGAGCTCGGGAACCTGTTTTCGCTGGCAGAGTGCTTGGGCCATCAAAGGCACCCCCGACACAAGTGATGTCATCTGGTCACGCCCACTCTGGCCATGCCCACCCCGGCCCCTTGAGGTAAACACAACCCAGATGTGGCTCTCAATGAAATCGAGATTGACAATGTGCTCTAAGAGATTACCATTTTCAATGTACGATCTACAAAGCAGAAACCAAAATACAGTAGAGTGCCTGGCTACAAAGTGGCCCCTCTCAGAATACAAGCCAAAGTGCTTTTTTGGAATTTCTAGATGTCACACTTTCACACTCTTTTGAGGATCAAAAGATTTTTCAATATAAAAGGCTTTTGAGAAAGACTGTCTCTGACAGCTGATTTTGTATATTGTTTTCTCAGAATAAACTTCACCTTTCATTCAACATCTGCCTGGTTCTTTATTCCCAACTTGTACTTGGTAACATTTATTTCCAACAGAATGATGGGATTTGTAGCTCAAAATTGGAAATAGTTTCACGTTTTCCTTCCTGTTCTACCATATGTATTTGGCAGCTCTGAAACAAAAAAAACCTTAAACGTTCTGACGGACCTCCATTGTTCATCTAATTGTACTGCTAGGCTAAAACTGCCTACATTCTGAGCAATTAGGAAACCTGTTCCTGCTGTGTCAGAGATCTTCAGATACTACAGTACATTTCACATCTTCCTAGGTAAACGATGCTTCAAAAGTCTATTTCATTGTTACAAATTCTCCCTGTTTCTTGTCAATAGTTCAGATACCTGGAATTTAGTGATTCTTTGGCATGACAGAACAATGAACTTCACTGCCTCTGGAATTATAATATTTGAATTCAGAAATGGTGAGAGATGCAGGACAGCATTTGAAATTTGTTCTATGTATCATTTTTAGAAACTAATATAAAAATACAGTTTATCCTGAAAATCTGCAATCCTTTCTGTTGCTGCCACCCATCTCTTTTAAACAATGAACACATGCCTGTGTATGTGGGGAGGGACGGGGGAAATGTAAGACTAAGTGTGACCTCACCATCTGGTGATTCTTAGCATAATAAAGATGTACTGTTTTGTATATTAAATGGATGGCGTGTGAATGATGGAAAGGCACCCTGTCAGTTAAACTAGAGGCCTGATTCCCCCCCCTCCATTATAAACTGGTTTGAAATTAAAAGTATCCTACCAAAGTCAGCACAGTTCAATGTGCCAGGATAAATGACAAAACATGCTATTCCTCTTTCTCCCAAACACCTCTTACAGTCTCTGTATTTGAAATGCATTCTATATTGCCCAAGAAGTATTCGATAATAGATATAAATATGCCATTTGTGTTACTGCAAGATTCGCCATAGTTCTCACATTGTGTGACACAAGAGTCACATTTTCTGACTCTTAGTTCATATATGCAGAAATGCCAACTTTGGGGTTAGCCTTGCATGCTTATACACTGCCTGGTTTTGTAACCAACTGAAGAGAAGTAATAATAATTGTGGTATCCATACAGTATTCTCTAGGGATGAGGACAATTAGAGGAACATGTTTTATGTCAAATAGACAATGGAGGGGCAAGCTTCGAAACCAGCAATGAACAATTCAACATGGTCATTATCCTACTCAAGAATAAGATCTAGAACCCTGAAAGTACGATTTCATTTGTGTCAGTCCTTGGTCATAGCTAAACTTCTAATTGATGGCTCTCAAGCAAGCCTGGTGTTAGCACTTAACACATTCAAGCACTGTAGTTTCTGACCAGGACAATTTCCTTCCAGATCTGTATTGGTTAGCTAGATGTGACCAATGGCACTTTAATCTCTTTAATATCCCCAAGATTTTTTTTTTAATTGAAGACTAAAGCTGCTTGATATCCGTGCATAAATGGGCTGGAAAGGAAACCAGTTGAAAAAAAAATCCCTTTCTGGATTTCAGTCCTATCCTCTGTTTTGGCCATGGAGATGTCCTTTCTTGGCTGTGCTTATGATAGCCCCTGACTTGGAATTATCCCAGCTTCTTCATACCTTATTCCCATGCCAGGAAAGTGAGCACTGATCACTTTCTTTTCCAAGGGCAGAGAACATGTGGCTTCCACTGATAGAGGCTTTGCATGATCCCCACTCCACTGACTTGTGCTGAACACTTTTCCATCTGAATCATTCACTGTTGGACCAGAAAATGAAAATACATGTTTTAATCCTCTGTTGGAAAGGGAAGAAAAGAAAAAAAAATTGTTTTTTGCAATGTACAGAGAATCTCAGAACACTTGTGAATTTTACCCAGTTATAAAACAAAATCAAGCCCATATTTTTTTTCAATCAATCAACTAATTTTTATTTTGGTCGTAGGCCAGCATAAAACTAATAACGTAACAGTTACACTAAAATATAAAGTTTTAAGTTTTAATCTCCCTATCCTGAACCCAGTTTGTTTTTCTGCAAATCTAATCCTCTTCCAATCAGTCCACTCATTTCCAATAAAGATGTCTACTATAGAGCTAAGGATGACTATAGATAATTCTTGGCAGCCTAATTGGGTGATAATTGGAAGGATCCAACCTCTCCCACTTTTTAAAATATAGGTACGATAATAGAAGCAGTCCATTCAGGAGACATTTTTAATGTACAATTTATAGCTGTAAACTAGAATTGCTAGAATTCATGCCTGCCAGTCAGTGCTTACTTTAATCAGTTTTGGTCAGGTGATGTTTCTCCCAGGGGCTTGGCAATTCATGTGATGGAATGTAGTCTGGATTCCCAGGAGGAACGAAGTACATTCCAAAGGAATAAGAAATAACTTGGTTCAGATAGTTAGTGTGAGAGAAAAAGGGTAAAAGAAGAGAAAAGAAGAATTAGGGGTGACATGATAACAGTATTCCAGTATTTGAGAGGCTGCCACAAAGAAGAGGGGGGACAAATTATTCTCCAAAGTACCAGAAGGCAGGACAAGAAACAATGGTTGGAAACTAATCAAAGAATGAAGCAACCTTGAATTAAGGAGAAACTTCCTAACAGTGAGAACAGTTAACTAGTGGAAAAGCTTGCCTTCAGAAATCGTGGGTGCACTGGAGGTTTTTAAGAAGAGACTGGACAGTCACTTGTCTGAAATGATATAGGTCCTCTTGCTTGAGCAGGGGGCTGGACTAGAAGACCTCCAGTGATCCAAAGGAATAAGAAATAACTTGGTTCAGATAGTTAGTGTGAAAGAAAAAGGGTAAAAGAAGAGAAAAGAAGAATTAAGGGTGATATGATAGCAGTATTCCAGTATTTGAGGTCCAAGGTCCCTTCCAGCTCTATTCTATTCTAATAGTAAAGAATTCCAAATAGTTCTCAGAGTAATATGCTTTATGGGCATGATAGCATGCTTTAGTTTGGCAAGATTCTGTTTATAGGTGTGGAACAACAACGAAATCAGCTTGGAAGAATCACTATGTGTCTTTCTTGGATTTTGGAGCTTGATATTTTTCAGATATGCAATTAATTTGGAGATTTCACTTGGGATGACACGAGGCCAATATGGTAGGTTCTCCTGAATCTCTGTAATTATAGAGTTACAACTTTCAGAAACATAAAGTGATTGGTAACAAAGTTTCCATGTGGAAGCCATAATTGGAAACTAATTTTGGGCTTGCTTCTGTCATATGGTCAGAGACGATATACCAAAATATGGTTGTATCTGCTATCTTAAAAGCCTGAATCATTTTTTCAAAGAGAACTTTCTGCATATTCTTTTTTTCTTTTTCAGCATAGTTTTATTCCCCCCCACCTTTTTTTTTTTTGCTCCTGAGGAGATTTTAGGAATTGTGAACAGCTTTACTCTTATATGATTGAAAATATTCAGTTAGGGAGTGCTTGGCTTTCATCAAACCAGAGCTGGGATTTTCTTTCACTTCTTTCACATTTAGTTTTACTGACTAGTATATTTTTGAATATAGTGATAGTACAAATTATACAAATTATAGTACAAATTATAGATCTTTTCTTGGGACATTCCATTAACTAAGGAAATATATAAACTATGAACCTTACCTGATTTATATAGAAGCTGTATTGCTCTATCCATCTCCGCTGTCCATTTTACACGAATAGAATTAGCAGTTTGATGGGAGTTCTGCGTAGTAACAAATCTTGCATTTATGTATCTTCCTTTTAAAGCTAGACACAGCTTTAGAGGAAAGTAATCACTACTCAGGGATATCCCCACATTAAAATTAGAGATCATATTTGTTACCCATAGGAAACTAAGAAATAATCAATTATACTTCCTATGAGGGCCCCCCAATAAGTGAAATCTCCAGAGATATTGTTCTCCCAACTACCATTTAAAATACTTATCAGGTCTCAATTATTAACCATCTGGGTGCATACCATCTCGCATAATTTACTTGTCTGTCTCTGCAGTTGCACATTAATGGGATTATGGAGGACACAGTATTGCTCATAAGGAATATAATCATTTTTGTCAAATCTGGCATTTAAGTCATCAGTTAATAGTACCCAAACCTTTGGCATGTGCTCTGTTAAGGATTTATTTTATTTTATTTTATTTATTTATTTGTCAATCGCTTACAAGATAATAGGTATAAGGATAAACATGAGTTGTTTATACAGGAAATAGATCTGAATAAATGGGGACAATAGGACAGGGACGGTAGGCACGATGGTGTACTTATGTTACATATACAGTAATTCCAACATAAGGTTTTTTTCATTTGCTTTTGTATACTTGTGGGGAGAGGTAGGAGTTTGTAACAACGTGAACCCAAAGGCCTACAGCCATTGTAAATTAACTACATGGATTCAGGTTGGTCACCACAGGGTGGGTTTTAATTGAAATGCCAGTACATAGACCACCTCTTGACCTCCAATTTCTCACCTGATGCCTTAACCGCTATACCAAAATGGCTCTCTTTTTGCCTGAGAAATTGCTAATTTAGATAAGCTCCTTTGCCTTTTTATAAAAGTCAACATACATGGATTCTCTTCCTAGCAGAATGCAATTAACTGATGCTAGGCCTCCCTTTTTCTAAAATATATTTACATAATTATTTTTAAATAATTATTTTTAATTGAGAAATGCATCTTATTTCTGTAATTCTCATAAAATGTATGTAAGTATTGCTCAGGTCAGATTCCTGCTCTCATATAGAGTGATCATATGAATCCTTTCCAATATTTGACAAGATGATTAAATCCATTAAAATATTTAATTTATGTCCATGTTGGATTTGGATGTAAGTGTGCTTCAGATTATATTAAAATATTTGCAAGTAAAGTTGAAGCAGTTCCCCTTTGTACTGGCTTCTCTTTGTCCAGCTGTGTTTCAGCCATCCTCCCCCCCAAAAAACAGCTGGATAGCATGAGTGTGTATGTGAGCAAGAAAAAAAAATGTATTAGGCTTGTATGTTTTTTTCTGAGACCTTTGCAACTACCAAATCATCAATCTAGCTCTTTTTAAAGGTTCTTTAAAGTCTCCCATGAGAAAGGATAGATTAAGTTTTCATGTCTTTGTTTTATACTTCTGGTCTTTTACAGTTGTTCATGGAGAAACCAAAAAATCCCTTGAAAGCCTGCCATATACCACATCAACTTTTAGATCACTATTACTTTCTCCCTATTTTTCACAAACAATTTTATAGGCCTCAATGGGTGCTTGGCTTTCTCTTTTGTGCCTGCCTTCTCCTGCTGTTGAGGCCATATTTTTCCTCTATAAAGAGATTTGACCCAGATGTTGACATGTCAGCAACAAAGTAATAATTGTAACGGTGACCGACTTTTTTTAAAAAAAAGAAATCCCACAAGTGTAATCCCATATGAAGATAAACATGGTGTGCCTTCGATTCCTAAATCAAAAGCTGATAAAGAAAGCAAATGTTTATATTTGTTATGATGAAAGAGAAGTTGCTTCTTTATATATTTCTTTTTCCTTCTTTTCTATTTTTCTTTCTATTGTTTTTTCTGCACCTCTTAAGTTTTCTTTTTATTCTTATATTTTCTTACTTTGTGTTAGCTTTTATTTTTTCAATTGCAAACTTTAATAAAATTATTATTTAAAAAAGAAAGCCATGTTGTTGATGTTAAAGGGTTGTAAGATTGAGAGAGGGCAAGAACTCGCTTAACAGATTAAAAGGCTTACATGATAAAATCGGTGGGGCTGTTAAGATGGAGAAGTGATTTATACTGACAGACATAGGTTGGACTGTGAGTTTTCACTAGCTACTGTCAATAATAAAATATACATATACTGGGGACTCCTTATAACTAGAATAATACCACCACCAGTATTATTTACATCAGAAAAACTGCTTCTTACATGCTGGCAAAGAATGAGAGAATGGAGGAGTTAGAAAAATTTCATTATAATTTCTTGGATGAAGAGACTCACCATTAGCAATGGCAGGATCCCTACTTTCTCTACTCATCCAAGGTTGCTCTTTTTTCTGCCACTACAAATTACACAGCAAATGTGTTTGTAGCTTGCCCACCATTTTATACCCTCTACAATGAGCCAGAACTGGTATCATTTGATGGCATTATAGGTTTGTGGAGGACAAGGCTGCTTCTTCATATATTTTTGCAGCAATGTCTTTGGATTCTGAAAGTTTTGTGCATTGTTTATTAAACAGACTAGTATGAATTGCAAAGTGATCACCACAGGCAACAGTGGGTCTCTTTGAAGTCACATTTTTCTTTGTTGAAGACACTGAGAGAAACAACACTTTTGTTTACTTGAAGTAGAACAGCTGCTTTGACAATAATATTTTCCGTGTGAGGAGGATAAACCAAATAGGAATTAGTTATTTATCTAAACCTACTATCACTGAAGTGAAGTGGTTGAGCTAGGTAGATCAGCCATGCCTCAACTCTCCATTGTAGTCACGTAACATCTCTTTGAAGAGAAACGTCCCAGGTCTCAGATATTCCTCATAATCCTACAAGAAAGCAGGTCTGAAAAAGTGTGAATGGAGAACTGAGAAAATAGAGGCATTCCATGTTATCTGAATGCCCCAGAAAATACGTGTGAGCAAAGAACAATGATTCAGGAGAGAAGATGTAATATAGAAATATTTTGCATATGATATCCTTTAGCTGTTTTTCCAATCACATGGCAATCAATTGTTCATTAGCAATAGTAATAGCACTTAGGTGTATATACCATTTCACAAGGCTTTACAGCCTTTTTCTAAACGCTTTATGGAGTCAGCATATTGCCCCAACAATCTGGATCCTCATTTTAACAACCTCTTAAGGATGTAACCTTGAACTGGTGAGGCTTGAAATGCCGAACTGATGGCAGTCAGCAGAATTAGCCTGCAATACTGCATTCTAACCACTGCACAACTATGGCTCCGCATTGCTCTCATACTAATGGGAAAAGATTTAGGTGACCCAATTACATGGATGTAATTCCTTGCAGCCATCTGGTCATTAGGACTATTTCTGATAATTGTTGAGGCCATTTGGAGGTTTATCTATGCCCTCGGGGTCACCTGAATAATGGAAATGGAGTGGGATATAAATCCTTCCATTGCCCACCATTCATTCAGAACTGAAGAAGCTTCTTGGATGAGAAGTGAAACGTCTTCAGGGAAAAACAAAGAAAGTCCAGTTGCCTCTTGAAAAAGCACTTTTGGGACAACCATGACCTGGATGACTGAAAATCTCCATAGACATCATAGACATCCATAGACATCCAAAGTTGTGAAGAATTATCATGTATCTGTCTCTTTTATGTATTTTCTAGGTCTGTGGAAACTCTTCAGGGATCAGGGACTGCATTCAACTGAATGAGCACATCTGTTTCACTTTTATGTTTTTCTTATGGAAGATTGCAACCTTAGTTTCCAACTAAAGATTTTTGGGTGTGTAGCAAGAAATCTTGCTTCCAAATCAGGACACAAGACCACGAAAGGTTGGAGAATACAGGTTTTTATTTGTGCATAAGGTTCAGAGCATTAGAATGGCAAATTCTGAACCCCTGGCTCTTCCTGGGGTGTCACTTTTATACATGTCATGACCTCAGCTTAGACCGGGGCGTTACTTTTATTAAACTATACCAAAAAAGGAGAATAACATATATACCAGGAGAAGAGAAGTACACATAATTACTCATTTTATCTTACACCATCTGTTATTTTCCATATCCACCCTTGTTTACTGTAATATGGTTAGTTCCTTGGTTCAGTAACCTTGAGGTTTTACACAATATTGTATTAAGCAAAGCTTTGGGGAATTGGGGGACTTCTGCTAAATATAAAAGTGCTTTATGTGTAATTTTCCTACTGCTTCATTCCCCCCCTTGAAACTACACTCAAATCTACTGATTACTGTAGAGTTTCACACATGGGGAAATAATCTTCAACTGTATTCAATTTCTCATATTCCCATAAAGCCATAGCCTTGGCAGTAGCCTTCTTCTCTACTAACACAAACATGCCCGCTCCCGTGTACTCCGCACTGAACTCAAAAAACGTCTAGACAATGGAGAGAAGGACCTGTACATTGACTACCATGCTGACTGTATCAAAAGTAAGCCACACAACCCGCAACTCAGCTTTAACCCTCAACCACAACCCTACCTCAACCGATCCACCATCACCCAAGACTAGGCATGCACGCCCTAACTACCTCAATTCCAACTACTGCTGGCCTTAAATGCAAACTACTCAATGCAAGAAGCCTTGTGAATAAAATACCTGAATTTTTCCTCCTACTAAATATGGCTAAATTCGACATTATATTTGTCTGTGAAACATGGCTCAATGCATCTCTCCCTGACTCCATTATCACAGTAAGAGATTATCATGTTTACCGATCACATCGTGAAATTCATAGAGGAGGTGGTGTTGCTATCTTCTATAAAAAGTCCTTACATCTAAAAAATATCCAAGTTACCCAGGAGCTTGCTCTTCCTGAGACCATCATCTGTGAACTATCCTTAAATATCACAATTCGATTCTTACTATGTTACAGAGCACCTGATTATGACATCGAACATGTAAACAAGCTAAATACATTACTAACATGGGCTGCATCCTGCCCATACCCTTTTATCTTTCTTGGTGATTTCAATCTACCTCATATTGACTGGACCCTAAATGATTGTACAACTGAAATCATACACACAACCTTCTACAATGCTATTACAAATCTGGGACTGGAACAACTAGTAACCAACAACACTAGACTAAACAACTGCCTCGATCTCATCTTCTGCAATAGTTTGAATTTAATTTACGGAATACAAACTAAAGAACCCTTTTCCAGCAGTGACCACAATATGATTGACTTTTGTCTCAACATACGCCCACACAAAAATCACCACAATGATGTAATCCCCAATTGTAACTTCAAAAAAGGCAACTATGATCTTATAGACAACGATCTCTCATCCCTTGATTGGCAATCTCTATTCACTGGATGCAATACTGTTGAAGACCATTACAACATATTTTTACTTGAAGTCAAAAGAGTCATCAAACTATATGTACCAACAACAACTCCCAAAACAAAACAAAAAGCAGATTACCCATAACAATAAGGAAACTTCAATCCAAAAAGAGATCACTCTGGCGGAAAAACAAATCTGGTCACGTTGCCAATTTCAAAAACCGATACAAAAATTTATGCCACCAGATAAAGACCGAATGCACCAATTATCACATTAAACAAGAGGAAAACCTTCTAAGCACCAATTCCACCCGTGCTTTTTACAATTTTGTAAACAACAAACTAAAAGACTCAAGGTCCATCCCACCCCTGATAGGACCTGGTGGTAAAGACTGCAACGACGACACCATTAAAGCCTTTAACACATTCTTCGGCTCAGTATTTGTAAACAGCAATGGATCATGCCCAGTATTTCCTAGCCGTACCACAGATAACAACAATGATCTAATACAGGGGTCCCCAACCACCGGGCCGCGGACCGGTACCGGCGTGGAGCACTCTCTACCGGCCGCAAAGAATATTTTTTTTAAAAATGGCGGCTTTCTTCACCTTCGGTGAATGCTGCTGGATCGGGGATCAAGGACACAAATGAAAGAAGGCGAGGGAGGAAGCAACCGAAGCCTGTCCTTCTCTCTGGGTCAGCTCTCTCAGTCGCTCTCTCGCTCTCCACCAGCCCAGGAAGAAACTGCTTCAAAGAGCGGGGGCTTTCCTGTCGCCGCAGCGCCTCCGAGCGCCCGTTTCTCCCCCACCCCCACCCCATCCGCCCACCCGCCCTCCCGCCCGCACGTGCGCGAGTTCAACCCAGTGCTCCGTTCTGCCTGCCTGCCTGCCTTCGTTAATGGTTGAATCGGAACAGCTTCGGCTGAGTAAAAGAGGCGAATAGTTATTATTCTCAGCCGAAGCTGCTCCCAAACAACCAGAAACTAAGGCAGGCAGGCAGAACAGGACACTGTGGATTGAAAGCGCGTGTGCACAGCAGCGGCGCGGGGTGGGGGTGGGGGTGAAACGGGCGCTCGGAATAGCTGCGGCGACAGGAAAAGCCCCCCCGCTTCTTTGAAGCAGTTTCTTCCTGGGCTGGTGGAGCAGCCAGAGAGCGAAGCCTCTTCTCTTCTCTCTCCCCCCGGTCCTTGCAAAAATTTTCTGCTTGAAACCGGTCCCTGGTACAAAAAGGTTGGGGACCACTGATCTAATACATATTGATTTTACAGAAGACAATGTTGAAAAAGCACTACGCAATCTAAAACCATCTCTATCTATTGGACCGGATGGAATATGTGCCTACTTCTTAAAAAAGCTATCCACTGCCATAGCCAAACCTCTAAGCATAATCTTTGAAAAATCTTTCAGGACCAGCTCCTTGCCTAACCTATGGTCACAAGCCACAGTCATCCCCATCTTCAAAAAGGGAGACCCAAGCCTAGTTGAAAATTACAGACCAATCTCCTTATGCTGCGTCACCTGTAAAGTCATGGAATCAATTATTAACCAATCCATCATCCTCCACTTAGAGACAAACAACCTACTCTCCAATAAACAATTTGGTTTCAGAAAAAAACTATCCTGTAATCTGCAACTCTTACACTGCAAAAACATATGGACGACACAACTCAATCAGGGCAAAGCAATAGACGCAATCTACATAGACTTCTGTAAAGCCTTTGATTCAGTGGTACACGACAAACTACTCCTAAAATAAAAATCCTATGGTATCTCTGGACAACTGAATAACTGGATAGAAGCATTCCTGGCAAACAGACAACAAATGGTCAAAATTGGGAGCGTCCTATCAAATTCTGTACCTGTCAATAGTGGTGTCCCCCAAGGCAGTGTCCTAGGACCAACTCTCTTCATACTCTACATAAATGACCTCTGTGATCATATTAAGAGCAATTGCGTTCTTTTGCTGATGATGTAAAGCTGTTCAATACCACAGACAATACTGCTACCCTACAAAAGATCTTGACTATGTATCAGAATGGTCAAACAAATGGCAACTTCAAATCTCAACAAATAAATGCTCTGTCTTACATATTGGCAAAAAAAATCAGAAAATAAAATACAAGCTGAATAGTCAAGATCTTGTTGATGACCCAAGCTCTGTAAAGGACCTTGGAATACTCACCTCTAATGATCTAAGTGCTAGAGCCCACTGCAACTACATAGCCAAAAAGGCATTAAGAGTTGTTAACCTAATCCTACGTAGCTTTTTCTCTGGTAATATCACACTACTAACCAGAGCATACAAAACATTTGCTAGACCAATACTCGAATACAGTTCATCAGTCTGGAACCCACATTACGTATCTGATAGTAGCACAATTGAGAAAGTCCAGAAATATTTCACAAGAAGAGTTCTCCACTCCTCTACTTGTTGTATAATACCTTATGCCACCAGACTTGAAATTCTAGAACTAGAAAACCTTGAATTATGCCGTCTTCGGTCTGATTTAAGCATGGTATATAAAATCATACATTGCAATGTCCTACCTGTCAATGAATACTTCAGCTTCAACCATAACAACACAAGAGCACACAATAGATACAAACTCAAAGTTAACCGCACCAAACTTGATTGCAGGAAATACGACTTCAGCAACAGAGTGGTCAATGTCTGGAATACTCTACCCGACTCTGTAGTTTCTTCCCCAAACCCCAAAAACTTTAACCTTAGACTGTCTACTATTGACCTCACCCCTTTCCTAAGAGGCCTGTAGGGGGCGTGCATAAGCGCACCAACGTGCCTACCGTCCCTGTCCTATTGTTTCTCTTATTCTTCTTTTATTTTTCTTATATGTACCCATTTCATGTATTCACAACTATGTATACACTTATACTTATTATCTTGTAAACAATTGGCAAATCAAATAAATAAATAAATAAATAAATAAATAAATAAACAAATAAAAAAATAAACAAATAAATTGTTCTGACAAAGATTAACGCTGTTGCAAAAGTAGGCAATTACAAATCCTTCTCAGATGAGTCGAAGTTGGAAAAACGAACTTTCTTTAAACAATACAATTTATAGTTTGTTTCCCTTTTGAAGCATATTTGCGGTTTAGGTATTCTATCAAGACAGGGAAGGTTGACCACACTGAACAGGAAACTCTTCGCTAGGCAACTGAGCAAGAAACACGTTGTGGTTTCTTCAGCTCAGATAAGCACTTGAAACATCAGCTTTTAAAATTTGAGACTCCTCTAGGTCATCTAGTCCAACCCCCTTTTTGATACATAAAATCCTTTAAAAGAATTTAAAAGAATATATCTTTCCACTACACACACTTTCCCTAATACATTAACATCTGTTTTACTTGTTCTTAATTTCAGCCGTATGTAGAGGGTCAGCTTCCGGAGTGACACCAGTAAGGTGTCTACTGCCCCGTATGTTGCCTGCCCATTGCCGGTAGGGCAGTTATAGGGGGCGCTTCTTCAAGCATACCACTCATTAGACTCACCCATGAATCCCCTAATTGACTTAAATCCCCTATATTATTTCTCAAACTAGTACTTATGACAGGGGGCTCTTCCAAACATCATTTCAAAAGGAGATAACCTAATTCCTTTTATTACTTTTGATCCTTTAAACGTTGATAGTACTATATCTCTTATAAAGGGAATCAAACAGGAGAGAAACATTAGAACCCAGAATCCTAGTACAGCAGACTTTGTTTAACCCTTCACCAACCCAATTTGCTACACTCCAAAATTTTTATTAGGGCTAGCTGGTTTTGCACAATGTTGTTTTCCACACTTTTCTTTTTCTAGGTTCCCAAGACTGCAGTCATCTCCTTTAAGTTTGTAGTCAAATTTAATTGTATGTCCATTAGCTCCCAGAGTGCCATCCCCCACCTACGTGTAGGCCCTTTTAGAGTTTCAAGCATCCAGGGGCATCACTGGTATCTAGGGATTCAAGGGCTCTTTGCTTTCCAAGCCTGAATTCATTCCTTCAATAGGGATCCCCCTATGTTGCTTTATGAATCTCATTACACAGGGTCCAAACCACCCAGTGGGGAGGCTAGCATAGGCATATTTTTCACATTCCCTATACATAACCTCTGCGGTAATCCAGTTGCTGTTATTTGCTTCATGATTCTTACAATAACACACTAGTCACATTTTTTATTAGAACTTCACTCAGTCCAGTCTCATTGGGCAAAACACAATAGCCACCCACAATCCAAATTTGTTGGATTCCATTAATCTCCCATATTTGATTCCACACACATGTACGCAAAACACACAAATGTCTTGTTGAAGCTAATTTAGACAATTTCTTCCTCCCTTCTTCCTGTTGCACGGTGTTAAGGTTCTTTTGACACCTAGCTGACTTGCAGTAAGATATATCTATCTCTCTGCAAAAAATGCTTTTGCTTGTAATAAGTTACATAGAGAGCTTATATTTCTACTAGTTATATTTTAAGCCCAGCATTTTTCCTAAATTCTTATCTTTTGCTTTACAAATTAATATTCAATTGCCAACTCTGGCTATTGATACTGGAGTTAGCTTTTCCGATTTATTAGGGGCTAGTTGCAATCACACTGTTGGTCTTGGTTTTGGTTGTGTTGCTTTTTCAAGGTTCCCAAATTGTTCATGTGTTCGTAGGCCACTTTGGTCATGTACAAAGTTTCTCTCCTTCCCTTCTATTGAAAGTCCTCACTCAATGTAATTTCCCAACTCCCACCATCCAAACATTCAGTCTGTGGTTGTTATTTTATGTTGGGGAAATACATTGGCAACTACTCAGTCCTAAATAGAAAAGGAATGTACAGTTTGTTCCTTCCAGGATTTTATCAAAACCCACTATCCTGCCTTAAATTTGTGTACAACAAAGTCCAAGGTGGTGTTTGTGCAAGGACCCCTTTCTGTCTTAAAAGAGAGACTGGGACAATTCAAAATATATTTTCTCACAATTTTGTCTGTTAGCTCAGTTCTAGGCAAACCCTCCTTCCCACAGTATGGGATCCAACAACATCTCATCTTTTCTTCCACTACTTTGGCACTTCCATGTATAAAGTAGTGCTACACAATCATGTTGGTCTCCTATGAGGATTCCCTCATACTTTAGGATACAAGAATTGGTTAACCATCCATGAGCTCGTTGAGGCAGGATGTTCCTGATCTGATGTTGGGTTGTAACCACCAAAACCCCCTCCCTAAATGTGAGGTTTCTTTTTTCTTGTACTAAGAGATCTATGGCGGCAATAGCTTGAATACATACTGGCCATCCCAGTATTACAGGGTCCATTAATTTGGATAGGAAGGCTACTGGTTTTAAGAGACTTCCCCATATATTTTTCTTCTTCTCAATTGCCTAACAGTCCCTAAAACTTTCTGAAGTCTCTCTTAGTCCCTCAATTCTAGCAGGAGAAATTCGAATTCTGGCTAATGTGGCATCCCAGAGGAATTATTCTTCAAGATGTCCAGGATGTCCCAGTATCCACTAAAACTTCAATTTCGCAATTACTTGGTCCCACTTGCAATTTTATCCAGTGTTCTTGGTGGAATCTCAGATGCAATGACTCCTGACATATTTTATTTTTCTGTCATCTAATTTTCTCTGTTCCTTCCTCTCTCTCTAACTTTAGTAACTCACACACATTTCTCCATGAGAGCTTTCTCATTTCCTGGTACATGCAATTTCTTTATATGAAAGTACTCCCCTTTTAATCTGGGATGGGGTCAACACACAGACATTTACACCAATGTTCTTTTTTTCCCTTCATCATCAACATACTCACACATTTATACTGTAATCAGACTGCTTGCATAACCAATTTCTCACACAAAAATTTCATTTCATTCTTTCATTCTTTCTCCAAGCAAATCAATCATTACTTACAATTATTTTCTGAGAGCTTTTTGTCACAAGCCAATGAGCTCCATTTCTTTCTTTCTTTCTTTCTTTCTTTCTTTCTTTCTTTCTTTCTTTCTTTCTTTCTTTCTTTCTTTCTTTCTTTCTTTCTTTTTACTGTTGTTAGAGGGTCTCATCCTCCAGGTTTAGAAATGATTACACACAGACACATTCACACACACATTTCCAGACCTGGGGAGGTTTTGTCCCTTTAAATCTCCACTTTTTCTTTGTTTAGCAATGGGTTGTTACCACTTCCCTTCTTCTTGAGTCAGGACTCCAGGAGCCATATTATTCTTTGAGTCCACATACAAATTGAAAGATTTCTCAAGGTTGGGAAGTCCCATAACAGGAGCTTGAGATGCTAGTTATTTTTAAGTCTTAAAAACCTGTTTTTGTTCACACGTCCAAACAAAGGGTTCCCTTTCTCCCCGCTTTGTGGACTCATAGAGTGATTTGGATAGCAGGGCAAAATTTTTACAATAGCCTGCTGCTTAAAAAACTCCTGTTGGTTGGTTCTGCAATTCAGCACACAACTTCCTTTTCCTCATGTCCTATAGCTTTGTGGCCTTAACTTATAGTATAACCTAAGTATTTAACCTGAGGTTTCACTAATTGGGCTTTCTTTCTTATTGTTTTAGTGAACTTCTCACTTTTACTTGAAGTTACACTCATTGTTAAGCACTAGATTTTTACTACCTGTCTCTGCCCTGGGTGTTCTGTCCCTTATCTTTCTAGTTTGGATCTCCCAGACGATGCTGGTTTATTTTTAAAGATCCAAATTGTTCTCTATCTATCTTAGAATCTCCCAGACAACGCTGGCTTATTTTTAAAGATCAAGATCTATAGAGACCTTCTTTCACACCTCGTTTGCACCTGGCCAGGGCTCTCATGAACAAGTTTGAACTCCACTTTTCTTTTTAAAGACAACTTTTACTGTTTAACGTGTCCCCATGGGCTCCATGGAGAACATGGCCCTAATCGTACCAGTTCCAGATAGAAACTCCTATGCCTGTTTCCAAATATAACACTAACCTTACCTATTTCTCAGTCCTTGAGGAGTTTCACATTTCTTCTTCTTTAGCCAAAAGCATTTTACTATCTGCCGGGGGATCAGGTATTTCCCAATTTACGAAATACCAGGGTTTAAGATACGGTATTTCAATTTTTTATTTTTTATTTTTTTAAGGTAGGTCTCTTGATTAAGTATTGTTCTAATTTACCCAACCAACATTTGCTTGTTTCCCCCAGATGATCCTACCTGTATTGTGGTTCCTCAATTATGTATTTTGCCATTGTTCAATGCACAAATTTATCATTCTGTTCTTACTTAAATTTTTAATCCAGGGGAGTAGGTTTTCCACACTCCACTGGCTCAATAACTACTCTAAAGGATATTTTCACGCCCTTGTGTGTTAGAGTCACCCCTAAGGGTTCGCTCTACCTCCTGCAGCAAGAAAGTTAGCTGCAACAACTACAAGAATTCCACATTCTTGTCGAGATTCCCTAACCTGTGTAACTGTCCGTCCTCTTTGTCTTGAATTGCTTGTGCAATGGGGCGAGGGGTAACTTCTCTGCGGGAGACAAACAGGTACTGCCAGAGGCTTCACTTGAATGACTAGTGGTGTTTCAAATATAGGCCAATGATTTCCTGGATCACCTGTATAATATGGCGGGGGTATACCCGTTGTCGAATTCTCACAGGCACCTTCATTGGTAATTCTTCCACTATGATAGGAGGGTGGTGGCCAGCAAAATCTGGGGGATTATCTTCAGCTCACAAATGGGGAACATGGAATTGCTTCCATTTATCCTCATTCCCCTGTCCCTTGTCCCTGGCGACCATAGGTTCTGGGAGGCAATCTGAACCCGGTCGGCCTCAGTCCCATTCTTCCACTTCCACCAGGCCTATCAGAGGGGTTCTCCCCAGGCCCCTCCTATATCCTTGCCTTCCCCGTCCTCCTCCCAGGGGTCTTCGGAGGCCCCTCGGAAAGGGCCTCCCTCCTCCTCCTGGCCTCTCCTCCTTGTTCCCTTCAGGACACTCACCCTTCCAGTGTCCTTCCTTTTTACAGATGGCGCACTGGTTGCGTCCTAACCCTGACCTGTTACCCTTTGCCTGGTTACCTCCCCTATCCTTAGGGGTCCACATCATAGCAGCCACCATTAATTCGGCCTTTCATTGCATCTTTTGGTCTTTCTTTTGCTCCTCCGCCTTTTCCCTATTCACAAAGACTTTCCTTTCCACTTCCATGACCTCACTCATGGGTTTACCTAGGGCCCTCTCAAGTCGTTGCAACTGACGATGTATATCTGGGGCACTCTGTGAGATGAATGCCATGGTCAAGCGTTTGCCGGGTCAGTGGGATCAATGGGAGTATACATACGGTAAGCATCAATAAGACGGGTATAAAATGCTTCGGGGCTTTCAGTGTGCCTATGGGAGGCCACCCCAACCCAAATTTTGGCCACTCTCCCTCACAGAACACCTGCAGTTTATGACTACTCCACTCAAGGCCATAATCCTGAGATTCATACGCTTCCTTGAAACATTTTAACATGGACCCCAGCGGGGTCAGGGGCTTACTCTCACCTCCACCCATGAGCCACCCAGGTCACCAGACAAGACAATTGGGAAAAGGGATTGGAGAGGAGGGTATGGGGTCCCTCCTCTTCCGAAAACACCAGGGATTTGCACACACTCACGTCCGACCCAGGGAGCTGGATGCGCATGGTCTCTGATGGGAACTGCGGACACCACTTGCTTTCTACTGGCCCACGGCGCTGGACACTCACAGTCACCAATGGGAACCGCAGTAGCCACTCACCTCAACCATTCCTGACAATTCCTCCCACCTTTGTCTAAGAGAGGGTGATCAGTCCTCTCCTCCGTCCCTGCTTAAAGGGAGGGATTATTTCCCAAATCCAATACTTGCCTGCAGGCGTCTTCCTTCTCCACTGGCCGGCTGGAAGATGTCCTGGTCTCCTCACCTTTCACCTGTGGTTCTTGGAGGTGTCAACCACTGCCGCCAGAACAGGGCAGTCTCAGGAAGTCCCTCGGATTCAAAGGACTGATGGCGCCTGGGTTGTTCCCTTCAACTTACCCGGTGGCTGGCACCCGGGCTGGACCCTCCAGCGGGGCTCAGGGCCCCTAATGTCCCATCTGGGTCACCATAAATGTAGCAGGAAATCTTGCTTCCAAATCAGGACACAAGACCACAAAAAGTTGGAGAATACAGGTTTTTATTTGTGCACAAGACTCAGAGCATTAGAATGGCAAATTCTGAACCCCTGGCTCTTCCTGGGGTGTCACTTTTATACATGTCATGACCTCAGCTTAGCCCGGGGCGTTACCTTTATTAAACTATACCAAAAAAGGAGAATAACATATATACCAGGAGAAGAGAAGCACATATAATTACTCATTTTATCTTACACCATCTGTTATTTTCCATATCCACCCTTGTTTACTGTAATATGGTTAGTTCCTTGGTTCAGTAACCTTGAGGTTTTACACAATATTGTATTAAGCAAAGCTTTGGGGAATTGGGGGACTTCTGCTAAATATAAAAGTGCTTTATGTGTAATTTTCCTACTGCTTCAGGTACAGAGTGCAATTTAACACTACCTTACAAATCAGTGAAGAAAATAATAAAAATATACACCTACATACTCACATGTATGTGAAAGTGCAGTATCACAGGTGATGGAAAATTTTTCTGGAAAATTTTATCAGTACAACAGCTTGGCCTTTTGCTCATAAAAGCAATACCAGTTTATGAAAGGCAAAACAACTTTAAGTGCAGATTGAAATAAGGCCCTAGAATATGTAATGGATGAATCTGTTAACAATTCCATTTTTTTTCATGCTAAGAATGGAGGAAATACTTAGATATTACAATCTAAATTTGGGGACCCAATGGATGCAATCATCATAGCAAAATGGTATAAACTTACTAGAAATAAGACTGACTATTCCTGGAACATTCTACATGTTGCTTTGCAAAGTAATATGTCTCCAATTGGCACCAAAGGAACATTAAAAGCCATTCATGGACCCTTTTTCTACAGAACCATCCAGGTAATATTATACTGTAATCATAAATACACAAACAAACCAATTAACCTTTCATCATTCAGTGGTGTGCAACAGTTATATGACCTGAGATTGCCATTATATAATGCCACATGCCATTGCCTATTTAAAGATGTGTATAGTTTTTTTTTAAAGTCATATAGATAGCCAAGGCAGCATAACTAGTAATCAGAGAAGGGAGAAAAACTACCAAATTTAACAGCATCACTTATTGAGAAACTGCAGCCACTCTTTGCCTTGGGAACTCATTACATGCATCTTTTATTGTTTGGTAATACTAGATCTTCCCAAACTGATAATCACTTTAATAGCTTTCTCAAATGCTGATCATCAGATGCATTTATGGATTATCCATAAAGAAGCCTGGGGATCATCTTAGAATATTCTATTCAGCTAAGAATTATCTTGTGGTCTCTTTCCAAGACTTTGCTCATCCAGTCAGGAAACAAAACTCAAAAGCTACGCTCAAAAAGCTACCCTCAAAACGATGCTATAGAGCACTGAACATCAGAACAAGTAGACACAAGGGCAGTTTTCCCCCAAATGGAATCACTCTACTAAACAACTAATTCTCACAACACTGTCAAACTATTTACTAAGACTGTATTACTATTATTCTTCTCATCCTTCCTATTACCTGTCTCCTCCCACTTATGACTATAACCATGTTTCTTGTATTTTTATGATTTATATTGTTCTGTTGTTTCCTAGTATGATTTGATTACTTATTAGTAACCTATGACTATCACTAAGTGTTGTATCTTATGATTCTTGATGAATGTATTTTATTTCTTTATGTACACGGAGAGCTTATGCACCAAAGGCAAATTCTTTGTGTGTCCAATCACACTTGGCCAAAAATTCTATTCTATTCTATTCTATTCTATTCTATTCTATTCTATTCTATTCTATTCTATTCTATTCTAACAAAATCTCAATCATTACTTCACTTGTTTTTATTCAATCATATATTCATCTCAGATCTTATATTCTGCCACATTAGATAAGTATATCTCAGAAGAGGTTGCAATAAATGTAGGAAATAACACAGCAATATATAAAAAAAGATACAAGTTAATAGCAGAAGTACACAATGCTATAACAACAGGAGCGTCTTTCAGTGACACTGACAGCTTTTTGAGGAAGGAAAATGTCATTGGGAGTCTGATATGGAATAAAGCTTATATTTCCTTTTTATGCTTTGCAGTCCTGGTCTTTGCACTCCAGGCCCTTTGATTGTCTTCAAATAGTCTAAGCACACATGAGAATTTTGTATGTTTCCAAAGTATTAAACAAATAAACAAACAAGCACTCTATGGATTCAAATAATAAGCAGGGTTATTTAAAAAAAAGATAAATAGAGTATAGAGGAGGAAATATTGAATGAGACAATTTACAAAGTAAGGAAACTCTATATCAGAAAGTTTGTATATTTAGATTCATATATCAAGATAAGCTACTCTGCTCAATGACTTTCACAGAGTTATGGATTCAATAACATTTCACACATTGGTTTTGATTTATTCAAATAGTAGCCAAAAAGTCAGAATACCCTGGATACAGCTTGGATGATTTTCATTTTAGTGCATTTGAAAAGTGCACTAGCTTAGTTATTCCTAAAGAGGGGAAATAATGCAGAGATCTTGTGACAATGCAATCAGGGCCAACCTTATGGGTTATAGGCTTTCCTCCCTTAACTTAGCAGCAATGATAATATTTAGACTTCACCCTGGGAGGATAGAAAGAGACATGCTGTAACTACCTATGTTGTAGCTTAATGACTACATGTGGGGGTGAATACAAGGTATATGATACAATATTATTAAGTGAATACAGTTGCACAGGAACATGCTTTGTTCTAGCTTCTATTGTTAGCCTTGCTCTATACTTTTTTTTAATAAAAAGTTTTTTAGTTTTATATTTCAAGAACATCTCTTTTGGTGAACAGAGTGGTTCCAGGTTTTTACATTTCTATACAAACATGACCTTAGTTACATATTCATCTTTCACGTTCAGTTTCATATCACATCATTACATTACATAATTTCTATACATTTTCTCAAATATTCTTATATTCTTCACTCTTATTGTATATATTTTCTATTCATATCTATTCATATTTTCTATTCATATACTTATTTCATTTTTCTTTTAATATTATCATATTTTCTTCATATAACGTTTAAAATTCTTATTTCTTGTTCTTTATTCATTATACTTTTATACTTTTATCTGTCACATTTGCAATTTCATCGCATAATCTTATTTCATTATTCAAAACATTCCATCTTAATTCTAATATCAAAAAACCCTCCCCCTTTAATTACTAATTTGAGTGTACCACCCCTTTATCTTGTACATCATCAATTTCCCTTTAATTCATAATAATGATTTATTACAATATGATCACCTTTTAGTTATCCCTTTGTAAGTTAGTAACAATAATCTCCTAATTATTACATAACACATATACATTTTAAGCCAGATTCCACATGGTATTTCCCCCTTTAATTACTTTTTATTACATTTATTATTACAAATACATTAATCTATTCAATTAATCATAAAAACTGATGTTAATCTTTTTATAACAATCCTCACAGTTCATTTTAACTATATTCTTAATTATTAAACTTATTTAGCATATTTATCATAACTTCCCAATTTCACATTTATTCCAATTATATCTATGTGTAACTTAATAATAACAAATAATCCAATAACAAAAAACACATCAGTTCCAAACTTTTCATTTTTAAAGTCTATATTTTTATATGTCACAACAAATTACTATTACTTCAAATACATTTATATTACAACACGTTACCTTGCCGAATAGAATAGAATAGAATAGAATAGAATAGAATAGAATAGAATAGAATAGAATAGAATAGAATAGAATAGAATAGAATTCTTTATTGGCCAAGTGTGATTAGACACACAAGGAATTTGTCTTGGTGCAAATACTCTCAGTATACATAAAAGAAAAGATACATTAAGAGTCAAGAATCATAAGGTACAACAATTAATGATAGTCATAGGGTACAATAAGCAATCAAATCATACTAGGAAACAGTCAATATAAATGGTAAGGATACAAGCAACAAAGTTACAGTCATACAGTCACAAGTGGGAGGGGATGGGTGATAAGGAGTGATGAGAAGATTAACAGCAATAGTAGTGCAGACTTTGTAATAGTTGAACAGTGTTGAGGCAATTATTTGTTTAGTAGAGTGATGGCTTTCGGGGGAAAACTGTTCTGTTTGTTCTGTTCTAGTTGTTCTGGTGTGCAGTGCTCTATAGCATCGTTTTGAGGGAAGTAGAAAGAGTTTATGTCTAGGATGTGAGGAGTCTGTAAATATTTTCACAGCCCTCTTTTTGACTTGTGCACTATACAGGTCCTCAATTGAAGGCAGGTGGGTAAGTGTTTTTTCTGCAATCCTAATTATCCTCTGAAGTCTGTATCTGTCCTGTTGGGTTGCAGAACCAAATCAGACAGTTATAGAGGTACAGATGACAGACTCAATAATTCCTCTGTAGAACTGTATCAGCAGCTCCTTGGGCAGTTTGAGCTTTCTGAGTTGGCGCAGAAAGAACATTCTTTGTTGTGCTTTTTTGATGATGTTTTTCATGTTAGGTGTACATTTTAGGTCATGAGATATAGTAGAACCTAGAAATTTAAAGAATCCCCTTCCTTATTCCTAATCTACCCATTATCTCTATGTCTCCTAACTAAACAATTTCTTTTCATTCTTGTTCGATTTCCAGATCTCTTTCTTTTCTGGTCCTTTCTCTTATTGCCTCTTTTTTCCTTCATTTTGTCCCTCCATTTCTTACTCCAGTTTTTATCCCCCTCCCTCTTTAAAGCTTTCTTCTGCAATTCCCTTTTCTGCTGTTTACTTTTTCTTTGTTTGGTTTCCAAACATTTCCCTTTTTAATTATCACCTCAAATGTTTTCTTTTTCATTCTTTTTTCCTTTCGCTTTGGTGTTCGTTGGTCTGTTTGTTCATTAGAGTTGGTTTCTTCTTTAATTGGCTCTTCCCCTTCTGGCACTCCTCGTTCTTTGTTCTCCAAAATTGCCATTTCTATTGTAAGGCAATACAGCATGTTTAATTTCTTTCATGTAATATTTCCTTTATGTTGCCCTTGCTCTATAATTTGATGATGATGTTGATGATGATGATTATATTCATTCAGCCGTGTACAATTTGGTGATTCTATGGGTCAGGTCTCTCCACATCTTCTGATCTTACACTGCTTCTTTGAGTTTTTCTATGCTCTGGCTGGACAGCTTTGATTATGTCCAGTCATTATATTTTTTGGTGGCTGGGTGTCCTTTTACTACTAACTTTTCCCAATATTATTGCTTTCTCCAGTAAGTTCCTCCACGTGACATGGCTAAAATAAGTGAGATGCAGTCTTGTGATTTTTCATGCCAGTGACATGTGCTCCAGTACTTACTTGTTGGTTACCTTTGCTGTCCAAGGCATATAAAGGAGCTGTCTCCAGAGACACCACTCAAATGAGTTAATTTTCTTCCTGTTTTGCTTTTTTAAAGTCCAACTTTCACAACCATTTGTTATCCAAAGAATACTTTCAATCGTTAATACTCAAAGCAAGCATTCACAACAAGTTTAAACATCTATGATATGAAGCTTAGTTAATCCCCCAAATTTAGGATCCTGAGTTTGTAAAGCCTGTGATTTCTGTTTCATTTACTGTCCAGACAAATTATCAAGAACTGCCACACGTAGAGCAGCTCCCCCATATCAGCCAATTCCTATTTATGTATTCATGGATAGGTTTGATTAACAGTCTGGAAGCTAAGTTTTGCATTTTTTTCCATTGAACGAGTCTACTGTACCAAACACTTAATGTTTCTGTCCTTCTTTTCCAATGTGCTTCAACCTTGACATCTGTGGGAAACCTCCTGCCCTTTTCTGACACTGATAATCATCCCTAGTTGTGGGGGAAGGTGTGTGACATGAACTTTTTGTCTGCCAGGACCTGATAATAAACCAGCTCATTTTCCCAAAGGGTATCAAGCAGCTCTCTGAGAATAATGACTTTTGGGAACTACTGACCTAAGTTGGACCCAACAGGATGACCTAGATTTCACTACTTATCTATAGAGACATTCCAAGCATGAAAATTGTTCTTTGCAGGAGTGTCCTTCCTAACATGTCAGAATTCTTCTCTTTTTTAAAAATTGCATTCCTTAGATTCTACTTGCCTAATTCTAAAGCTGGTTAACATGGAACACCAAACTGGGCAATCTAAGGTGATTCGCTTTTGGTCTGGTTTGATTGTTCATCCATTTAATTTAATTTAATTTGCATTTTTAAATACTTGCTTCTTAATGGAACTTTCTGAGATGCTTATTGTATAAGCAGACTATTTAAAGGTAACTGCATAAATAGGATTTCTAATGTGGTCTATTAGCCTTCTGACCCTTCTAGGATAGCTAAACTATTTAATTTGATGCCCAAGGCTTTGATACTTAGATGGTGTTTAAAACAGAGGCATATTCATAGACAATAAGGTGATCAATGTCTGCTAGTTCATTCTGAAGATGATTAGAAGCAGATTTAAAATAAACTCCCCCCCCCAAAAAAATACTTCTCCATGCATTACATAATCATTGTCACAAAACATGGTGATGGTCACTAAGATGAGTTTAAAAGAAGATTGGATAAATTAATTGCAGGCAAATCTATCAAAGGCTATTAGTCTTGAAGGCTTTGTGTTAACAATAGGGAATATAGAATATGTCTTCAAATATCAGTTGCAGGGGAAACAACAGCACAGAAGCATCTGGCTGGACATTGTGTGAAACAAAATGTTGGGTTAAGATGGCCTAATCAAGCAGGACCATTCATATATTATGTAATCATAATGTACATTATATTCAATATCTTGTGATGTCAAAAAAACTACATGGTACAATTATGCAAAGCTTATGGACCTAAGGAAAATAAAATACTGAATTAAGTGGGCCTTTTTCTTGATCCAGCTAAAGCTCTCTTGTGTTTTTCTTACAGGAAAAACTCTACTGTGATTTTGATGAAAGGAGTTATAATAATTAAAGGATATTGCCTGGCCTATGCCCACTCATAGATTCTCCTCAGGATAATCTGATAATAGAAAGCTATGTAGCCAATAGAAAGCTACGTAACTAGATAGATAGATAGATAGATAGATAGATAGATAGATAGATAGATAGATAAGAGATGTGAAAGGGAGAGAGACAGAGAGACAATGTTCTACTTTTACAGAAAGAAAAAGAGGAGGAATCAATACATTTTATGATGAAAGAGGGAAGCTAGAGCATTGAAAGAAAAACATAAAAAGCCTTAGGAGGAAATTCAGCAAAAAAATATATTTAAATTGTAGGGGCGCATAACATTTTATGATCCAGCAATTCACAACTATGTACATTATACTTATTATCTTGTAAAAATTGGCAAATCAAAAATAAATAAATAAATAAAAATTTGAAGAAGTGTTATACCAAATATATATAACCCAGATTTGTTTGCTTAACAGAATCAAAATTGGCTATTCTTGCCTGGTGTAAGTATTGCTGGATTGACACTGGAATGCGAGCTACCTTCAAATGAAGGCTTACCATCTAGCATCATTTCCTTCACAGCAGTCAGAGCATTGACCTTCTGACCCATTGAATTTTGTGGAAAACAGGACATGGCAAACTATTGGTGCAAAGACACCCCTCTAATAGATAGACCAAGATCAGGAGCAACAGAAAAGTAAATGGATTATTTATGTTATGAAACATAGAAGTCAGGAAAAACGTTCTCTGGAACAATTTTGTCATTTTTTCTTGGTAGCATCCTGGACTAACTTAAAGACTCTAAAGATTGCTGATATGTATGCAAAAGGTGGTTAAGGACATTACACAAGAATTCCAGTGAATACTCTTACTTTCAAATGAGAAGTCAGTATACAGCCAATCCAAGATAACGGTTGGTTTTGTGATGCCTTTTGTAAAGGGAAAGAAGCTTGCTTCTTTCGTGAAAGCAGAATAGTTGGTACATGTGGATTTTGCTTTTGAAATTTGCTACTAGGTTTCTTTCTTTTTTTTTTTAAGCAAATTTTATTAATTTCAAAGACAAACAAATCATCATCAACCATTACATATTTGAACCTTTTTCCATTATAAATTTTACAAGTCAGATAAAACCTTATTTTATACAATACAATTCTATTTTAAGCCATTTCCATATGAGCATAAAAATACCTCTTATCCAATTTCTCTTTACTTCTCTTTACTCTTATTCAATTTCACTATTATTATTTCATCTATTTCTTTCTGACTTGATTACCATTATTCTCATTCTGTATTTCTACTTTCTTAAATGTTTTTTAGATCTTAAGTCCTTCATTTTCCTCGCTTTCTTCCTTCCTTCTTTCTTAGTTAAATTTTGGAATTCATTAAAGATGGCGTCTTCATCTTCTTCTTCTTGTTGTTCTTCTGCCTCCATCTGTTGTATTGTTTGTTGATAGTTAACCAGCGCCATTTCTAAAAATAGGAAGGCTTTTTCCATACCATCTTTACTGGCTGCTTTTGTTTGCTCATATTCTTCCCTCAGTTCCTCAAAAGAAAAGCCATTATAGATCTTTTCTTTTCTTTTCTTTTTCCCTCTTTCTTCCTACACCAACCAAGATATTTCAAAAAAAAAAGTAAAACAATCCCAAAATCCACAATCCTCAATCAATCCAAGCCAAGACAAAATTCTTCCTTTCTCTTCCAGGGTAGTATCAGACAAAAGAAAAAGAAAGCCCAAATCTGTATTTTGAAGCCTTATTGGATAGGTTTCTTATTATACTTAGAAACTGACTAAGCTGTCTGCAAAGCTCCCAAAGCACCATCATCCCTGTGCAAATGCCAAGGAAGCAACTAAGGTCAAATACACCCTTTTTTGTCCTGTTTAGCAGCATTCAATAAATACTATGATATGTTACATTTGTGTTAATTTATAAACTACCATTTAGCTGCAGAATGAAACCACTACAAGTGAATCAAGGGTCTAAAAGACAAGTCACGGCAATTAATCTTTTTCAAAATATTTATTTCTTCCAAAGCAAGAGATCTTCTAAACAAAATATTAGTAAAAGGAATGTACAAGCTGCAAGCTAAAATGGCAGCTAAAGCACAATGTGAGCAAAGATAACTCAGCAAATTATGATATAAATTCCTACCACAGACAATTGAATAGAACCTCCAATCTGTGTACCCAATAAAATCAATATTTTAATGAACCAATTTGCTAAAAAAAAAGGGAATCCATCTTACTTTGGGGAAGCTATCCTTAACTCACTTACTATTCAGATTGTCCCCTGACAGGCTACAAGCCACTGTTTGCTTAGCTGCCTCTTGGGCTCCTATTGCCCACTGGTTCAATATTTTTGAAACCCAGTGAGTGATCCATTGAAAGGTGCATACAAACAGACTAATTTTTCAGTCGGTATAAGCACAATAGCATCTTTCTAATTGTATTTGTCGACACCAGTTAATGGTCTTGCAGGCTTATGCATAACACACTTGTTAATTGTACCTGTACAGTCTTGATAACAGTACAGAATAGTAATTCTTCTGCAATAGTAGCACACGAGAGCTCATTTATTCTTGGCTTTTCAGTGCAGTTTATTAAGTGGGCAAAACTGGGTAGCTGGAACCTTCTTTATTAAAGTTATTGGCTTCTTTGTAGCAAGTGGAATAAATTGTGATAATAGCCAGAACAAATTAGTTTGCATGTGAATTAGCACGTTTAGAAAAAAAGAGTGAGAAAAAGAACTTGAAGGCTGCATATAAAACATTGGAGTAGGGTGATATATTTAAGCCTCCCCAATGTCAGAAAGCATGAACTAATTTTAATTAGTGCTCATATAATTAAATTTCCAAGTCACTTGTTGAGTGAGATTAACTTTGCTTTACAATGGAAATCTAGCATCTCCTTTAGGTACATGTACACTATCACTCAATTAGATGCCCTTAAAATGGGTTGAGTGTAACTATCACAATTCCCAACCAGGATGACTTCACACATTGCTGAATAGGAATTATTGGAGTTGCAGCCCAAAATATCTAAAAACAGCAGACTGAAAAAACCTGATGTACGACTTGAAGAACAGAAGGATATGTAAAACAACAACAACAACAACAACCAGAAATCCAAATAAAAAGTTTTCGTATGTTTTCCTTTTTTTTCTTTTTTTGCATATAGGTAAAGGTTCCCCTCACACATACATGCTAGTCGTTTCCGGCTCTAGGGGGCGGTGCTTATCTCCATTACAAAGCCAAAGAGCCAGTGCTGTACGAAGATGTCTCCATGGTCATGTGGCCGGCATGATTAAACGCCGAAGGTGCACGGAATACTGTTACCTTCCCGCCAAAGCGGTCCCTATTTTGCTACTTGCATTTTTACATGCTTTCAAACTGCTAGGTTGGCAGAAGCTGGGACAAGTAATGGGAACTCACTCTGTTATGTGGTGATAGAAATTCAAACCGCTGAACTGCCAACCTTTCAGATCAACAAGCTCAGGATCTTAGTCACTGAGCCACCATGTCCCTTATTGTATATAGCAGTAGGGTTAATGTCTATTTATTTTCTCCCTGTTTTAGCATTAGGTGTATCATCCTTTTACCTTGTGGGTTACTTAGGAATAGGGTTAACAGGTTAACAGGAAGAAAAATATATGCTAAATATTAGTTTGTTTTAACCATGTTTTGTTGACTGAACAAGATGACTAGGTTCACATATTTCCCTATCCCGTAAATCATGCAAACTGCACTGTATACAAAGCCAAAGTAAAACACACCTCAGTATGACTTGGAACAGTATATAAGCCCAAGCTATACATTCATGTAGCCTGAAACTTTGGCAGATGAGATTAGTTTCAGGGATGGGATATGAAAGCGTTAACTACTGGTTCGGGATTTACGAGCTTCCCTGCCTGCTGTGAGCCGTGAGCCTGTAAATCGTCATAAATCATCATTAGCACGTCATTAGCACATCATTAGCATGCTGTGTGCCAAGAAGCAGCCTTTGAAACAGCCCTCTTTTCTTGTTTTTTTAACTGCAGCTGTGCCTCGTTCGGCAGCTGAAGTTGAAAAATCAGGAAATAAAGATCAGGTAAGAGCCCAGGTGGGGGGGTGGGCAAAAACATCTGCAGACATAGAACTGGTTCTATGTCTGCTGCTCTTCAGAGCTACCAGCTCTACAGAGGTGAACAGAACCGGTAGCAACCCACCCCTGATTAGTTTACTTTTCTTGGCTGTCTTTTGCTGGTCTATTATGGTTGTTTTTGTCAGTGGGCCTGCGGACAACAAATGGAGCCTATTAAATAGTTGATTTGATTGTGTTGCTGTTGCCATGTTAGGGGGAAGGTTCTGGTTAAATGTTGTAAGCCACCTGGAGTCACTTATGTATGAGTTGAGCCACCATACAAATTTGTTAAATAAATAAACAAATAAATAAGTAAGCAAGCAAATAAGCAAGCCATCACTGAGGAAAAAATGGGAGGGCTACAACCAATGGTGGGATTCAGCTGGTTCGCACCAGTTCAGGCAACCAGCTTGTTAAATTACCCCACCTCTGGGTGCTGCGCTGTGCTGCAATGGAGAAATGGAGCGGCCAGTCCCTGAGAATGAGGAGGCTACTTTCCCTCTTTCTTCTCCCTGCTCCTCCTCCTTCTCTCATGCCAGCCACTCCATAGCCCATTTCTCCATTGCAGTGCAGTGCCCAGGATCCACTTGGATAATGGGGTTTTTTAAACTCCCAAGATACAAAATGACACCAAAAATGGCTATTTTGCATGCTCCATGGAAACATCTGGATATTGGAGCTGGTGCACTGGTTAGAATGTTTTGTATTGCATTCAGTATTGCAGACTGACTCTGCACACTGCCAGGAATTCGATTCTGACCGGCTCAAGGTTGACTCAGCCTTCTACCCTTCTGAGGTCAGTAAAATGAGGACCCAGATTTTGGGGAGCAATTTGGTGAATCTGTAAACCTCTTAGCACTGTAAAGCACTGTGAAACAGTGTATAAGTGCTATCGCTATTGCTAATTTTCAGTAATAACATTCCTTTAAAGCCCCTACTGAATTGGGATTTGAGGTAAAGATGGCAACAGTTTGCCTATTTCTCTTTTAGCTTTGGTGCTTGGTCACAGATTCTGAAATAAGGCAGAAAGGAGTCTCCTAATGCCCTTTGCAGTCCTCCACCAGCCTCAGGCTATTTCTCAGTACAGATCCACCATTGGGAAAATTGATAAACCAATACCCAAAATAGTCCAATTGATAGGTCAGTGGGACAAAGGGTTAGTGGGACAAAGGATGGGTCCAGGGTAAAATAGGAAGAGTCTCCTATTTTGATTGATTGATTGATTCATCCATTCATTTAATCAATCAATTTCTATAACCACCCAACTCAACCAAATGATTCTGGGTAGGTGCACCATATAAGGTTTTTTTTGCAATTTACTTGTACTTTTCTACCCAGAAAACTGTTAGACTAACTTTTGATACGGGCTTAGCAATTTATAAGTAGGGAGATGGATCACTTTCCTTAAATTGTTCTGTAGTAAAAGCGATAATACAAAACCAATTCTGAATCTTTTTATAAGGCAGATTAGAGCTTGGTGGCCAGGGGAGCAAAAAATTATTCTGTTTTATGGTTCTGCCAATTCAAGGACAGAAAGAATGCAGATTAACATGGTGTAGAGAACAGCCCTTAGAGAAGGAATAGAATAGAATAGAATAGAATAGAATAGAATAGAATAGAATAGAACAGAACAGACTAGAATAGAATAGAATAGAATAGAATAGAATAGAATAGAATAGAATAGAATAGAATAGAATAGAATTCTTTATTGGCCAAGTGAGATTGGACACACAAGGAATTTGGTGCAAATACTCTCAGTATACATAAAAGAAAACATACATTCGTCAAGAGTCAAGAATCATAAGGTACAACACTTAATGATAGTCATAGGGTACAATAAGCAATCAAATCATACTAGGAAACAGTCAATATAAATGGTAAGGATACAAGCAACAAAGTTACAGTCATACAGTCACAAGTGGGAGGGGATGGGTGATAAGGAGTGATGAGAAGATTAACAGCAATAGTAGTGCAGACTTTGTAATAGTTGAACAGTGTTGAGGCAATTATTTGTTTAGTAGAATGATGGCTTTTGGGGAAAAAACTGTTCTGGTTGTTCTGTTCTAGTTGTTCTGGTGTGCAGTGCTCTATAGCATTGTTTTGAGGGAAGGAGTTGAAACAGTTTATGTCCAGAATGTGAGGGTTATTTAAATATTTTCACAGCCCCCTTTTTGACTTGTGCACTATACAGGTCTTCGATTGAAGGTAGGTTGGTAGTAATTGTTTTTTCTGCAGTCCTAATTATCCTCTGAAGTCTGTGTCTGTCCTGTTGGGTTGCAGAACCAAACCAGACAGTTATAGAGGTGCAGATGATAAACTCAGTAATTCCTCTGTAGAACTGTATCAGCAGCTCCTTGGGCAGTTTGAGCTTTCTGAGTTGGCGCAGAAAGAACATTCTTTGTTGTGCTTTTTTGATGATGTTTTTCATGTTAGGTGTACATTTTAGGTCATGAGATATAGTAGAACCTAGAAATTTGAAGGTTGATACTGTGTTGTCTAGTATTGTAAGAGGTGGTGGTATGGGAGGGTTTCTTCTAAAGTCTATCACCATCTCTACTGTTTTGAGTGTGTTCAGTTCCAGGATGTTCCGGTTACACCACAAGGCAAGTTGTATAACCTCCTGTCTGTATGCAGATTCGTTGTTGTCTCAAATGAGACCAATCATTGTTGTGTCATCAGCAAACTTCAGTATTTTAACAGATGGATCGTTTGAGATGCAGTCATTGGTATATAGGGAGAAGAGAAGTGGAGAAAGCACACAGCCTTGGTGGGGGGGGCTGTGCTAATTGTAGAGGTATCAGATGTGATTCTGCCTAGCTTCATCTGCTGCTTCCTGTCTGTTAGGAAGCTTATCATCCACTTACCAGTGTGTTCAGGTACTGCTAGTTGGTTTAATTTACTTAGAATAATGTCTGGAATGATGGTATTGAATGCTGAACTGAAGTCTACAAAGAGGACCCTTGCGTAGGTATTTGAAGATTCAAGGTGTTGTAGGATATAATGCAGAGCCATATTAACAGCATCATCTGTCGATCTATTTGCTCAGTATGCAAACTGCATGGGATTTAACAGTGGATTCGTGATTGTTTTTAGATGGGACAGCACAAGCCATTCAAAGATTTTCATAACTACAGATGTTAGAGCAACTGGTCTGTAGTTATTCAGTTCCTTGATGAAGGGCTTCTTTGGCACTGGGATGATAGTAGGGCATTTGAAGCAGAAAGGAATATAGCATATCTCTAGTGATCTATTGAAGATTCGGGTGAGGCAAGAAGGAGTTATCTTGTCCAGCCCTGGTGCTTTTCCTGGCTTTGGTCTGTGAAATAGATCTTGCACTTCTTTTTCTGTGAACCCAATGGGTTGGGGCCAGTTGTAGGAGACTTGGCTGTTGTTGGTGTGTTTGAGATGGGGGTTGTGGAGATAGGTCGCTGTAGTTTCCTTTCAAAACTGCAATAAAACACATTCAAGTCATTTGCTAGTTGTTTATTTCCTTGTGCCTGGAAAGGAGGTTTGCTGTAGCCAGTGAGGTTTTTAAGAGTTTTCCACATGTTTGCTGGTTCATTTTTTGAGAACTGATTCCTTAACTTTTCAGAGTAGCTTCTTTTTGCTACTCTGGGGTCCAAAAAGCAAGAGTAAGAAAAGGATCAATGAAAGATGCAACCAAAATAGAATCTGAAGCTCAGGGAAAAAGATTTGTAAAGAATTGAGGAAGGCTTTGAGCACTGGCAAAATAAAACATCTAACATACATTCTCTTTGATTATTTACTACAGTTAGAAGCTTGGGTATGCTATATATTTGCCTTCCTGAATTCAGGAAAATTTATACTTCACTGAAGAGGAATTAAAATTCTTTTCCAAAATCATGTTCCTGTTTCCCTAGGAAGATTTTAAAAAAAAGATTCCCTAAGGAAACTCCTTTCTAGCTACTGTATTTAATAACAAGGTATTGAGAAACTGTGCCTGAATGTAGTTACCTGCTCCTCCTGGGCTTCTATACTAGATGTAAAAGGGATTAGGGTACATGTCAATTGGGTGTACATTCTGACTTAATGAGATCTCAGGAGCTTACCTTTCTAAAGGTGCCTGATAAAAGGGGGAATAATAAATGCTGATTTTTGGTTGAGTTATCTTGCCTTGGGTCTAGGAGAAGTGGAGAAATCAAACCACCCAATAAAATTTTGTTAAATAAATGTATTAAGATATCCCAAACACACAGTATATGTTGAATATATTAATAGTTAAGTGACTAGAAAGAGAAATTCTTGGGATCCATCACCTAAGAACTTGAAAATTGGAGTATAGAAATCAATGTATAGGGGAAAAAAACCCTGTCCCTTACAACCTACATGTAATATGTACTTAGTGATTTAGGACTCAAAAAAGATCCTTCAATTTTTAAATCTATGGCTAAAGGACAAGGACAGCAAACAATATTTTCAAGGCCTGGCTCAGAATCATCCTTATTTGCTATCTTTTTATAATGTCTGTAGATTATATACTGTTTTAGATTTCTCATTGTTCACTTAATAAAGTTTTGACTCTAATTTATTCAACCTACTTATGTCATCTCTGCTTTTCAACTGAAATGATAAGACTAAACAGCAGTCTCCCGTTCCTTCTCTAAAGCCTATTGCAATTCTGCAGGGATTGTGGGGGGAGGGGGAGAGGAAGAAGGAAAGGGAGAGAGAGGGAGAGGGAGAGGGAGGGAGAGTTATGTTTCTCTCCTGAATCTTCATTACATTTTTCACATAGATGGATTTGCATTACTTGTAACTCCAGACACATGCCTGGACACTATTTCAGAAAAAAAATCAAAAGGGATTACAGAAACCTCAGACCTGGACAGAAAAGAGCCATTCGATCTCTACACTGTATGTATCACTTAGCTTCAAAGGAGAGCAGATGCCTAATCTAATATCCAGAGGCCATCTATAATCAATGCCACGCCTCCCCCCACTTTTCCCCCTTTGATTTAGTTGCTTTTCACATTCTGGAAAGGGTATATGCTAGAGTCTCCAGATGCAAAGGAGCCCAGGAGTCCTATACTTCTAATCCTGCAGAGGGGGAAATTTCTGCAGGACTAAACTTCAACTACACCCACTAAAATTCTCTCTTTTTCAATGATTTTCCTTGCAAAATAGAAAATGCAGGTTGCTCACCTTTAAAGCTCAGGAGGATTGGCTTCAGAGTAGATGGGAAAATTATTTCTCTTAGGTCACCCCCACCCCCAATCACTGAGATCACTGGAAAGCTTGACCACAATGATTGTGGATTCATCTCACGGGCAACAAAGCCAACATTTTTCTATAGCTGCCCGAATCTTTGAAAAGCATTACCTTGCTGAGATGAGAGGATTAACCTCTGGCTCAACAAACATTTGTAAGAGAGAAAAACTCATTCTTAATTATTGTTCATTTAAACTGTTTTTTAAATTTTGAGCCTACTACCTCTGTTTTTATTTTGGTTTCATGTTACTATAAAAATTCCCGAAGACAACAAACTTTGGAAGTCAGCGGTAGTAAATAAACAAGCAAAAAAATATATAAGGTTCATGAATTCTCTCTGTCTTGCAGTCTGCCTCCTGGGTTTTCTCTTTCTCAATGGAATTGCTATTATAAAATCTATGCATTTCTGTGAGCGTATCTAGGCTGTGTGAGATTTATTGGTTCAACCTAACTGTAAAATGAATTTTAAAATACAGTACCATGATTAGGCTGATCAAAGAAGAGCCCCATTTTAACACAGGTCTTGGAAAATAGAGCTGTACACAACTTGGAATGTCTGTTTTGTTTTGTTTTGATTATGCTTCAAATGATTTACTCATTTAAATTTAATTTCTTGTTTCTAAATACAGTAGAACCTCTAGTCATGAATGCTTCTGACCACGACCAAATCGGGTTCTGACCAAAAAATTCACAGCATTTTTTAATCTGGTCACGAACACATACTTGGATGGTGATCAAACATGACCCCTGACCCAGAAATTCCCGAAGACAAAACATTAGAAGACAAAGAAATCACCAAAGTTATGGAACAGATTATGGTTGTGACCAAAGGTTTACTGTAATAAAATTTTTGCTACTCTTTGCTGTTCCTGGTATCTCGCTTAGCATATACAGTAGCTAGAAGAGCAGCCATGCCATTTAATTGGGGTGGAAAATATTTGGAGTATATTCTATGCATTCTTTCTCTAGCTGAGTAAGGAAAGGGGACGAAACAAAGACATTTTCTCTGGAAAATGTTATCTTTGAAATTTTTCCTTGATCTATTGAATATCTATGTAATCAAGATGAAAGTAACTTAATAAATCAGATTTCACTGATTTCCCTTCTTCCTTGGCATTCAGAATTAATTTCACATGCAGAATAATGGCTGATTATATCCCATATAATTGGATAACTTGTCACACTATGCAGTCCTCTACAGTTCCAGCCCATTAGGCAGCCCAGTTATATCTTCTTCCAAAAAAGCCTTTCTAAACTACTACATTTTTCCAGACTTTCACGAACATGTTTGGGAGAATCTGTATGTCGAACACAATGGTGGGTTTCAAAATTTTTTCCTACTGGTTCAGTGTGAGCACATGTGCCAAATGCGTGCTTTGCATGTGCACAGCATTTGCAACTCACCTTCTGCTGCAAGCCCTGTATGTAAAACAGCTGATGTACGGCAATTGGCTGCTGAAAAGCAGGAAAAGTTCTAGAAAACCTAGAACTATGCCATCTTCGGTCCGATCTAAGTATAGTATATAAAATCATACATTGCAATGTCCTACCTGTCAATGAATACTTCAGTTTCAACCACAACAACACAAGAGCACACAATAGATACAAACTCAAGGTTAACCGCACCAAACTTGATTGCAGGAAATACGACTTCAGAAACAGAGTGGTCAAGGTCTGGAATACTCTACCTGACTCTGTGGTTTCTTCCCCAAACCCCAAAAACTTTAACCTTAGACTGTCTACTACTGACCTCACCCCTTCCTTAAGAGGTCTGTAGGGGGTGTGCATAAGCGCACCAACATGCCTAACCGTCCCTTTCCTATTGTTCCTTTTATTTTTCTTATATGTATTCATTTCATGTATTCATAACTATGTCTATACTTATACCTATTATCTTGTAAGCGATTGACAAATCTAATAAATAAATAAATAAATAAATAAATAAACAAACAAACAAATAAACAAATAATCAAACAAACAAACAAATAAATAAATAAATAAATAAATAAATAAATAAATAAATAAATAAATAAATAAATAAATAAATAAATAAATAAATAAATAAATAAATAAATAAAGGTCAATATAGAGACTGGGCAGGTGGGAGGACCCATTTGCTGATTGTCAGAGTGAACTGGTTCGCTCATGGATGATCCTTGGAGCTACAGGTTCAGCCAAAACGGGCTGAACCTGTAGAATACCATCACTGGTCTAACAAGTTTATTGCTTATTGTGCTTTACTCCACAGAGATTTGTTTATACTTCTGCAAAATACTGGATTTCCTGCAGTGGAGCTATTGAAATTAAATAAATAAATGGGATTTTATATTTGGAAACAATTTTTCTACTGATCCGTAGAATTGTTGTGGTTATCCGGCAGCAGGTGCGGATGGCTGAAGAGAGCGAGGACTCAGATGAGGGGCCAGGATCATTAGGGAGTGGACTGCTGCCTTCAGTGATTGTAGGGGCTGGCAGCAGCGATGAGGAGGTTCCCGAGAAGCCTGTGCCAAGTGCACGTGTGTGCAGGGCTTCTTGTAGGAAAGAGCAGCTGCAGCAGCACAGGAGACTCTGGAGTAATGCAAGGTAATGGTCCCTCCTTCAAGAAGATAAAAGCCAGCTATGAATCGGACGTTCTTTGTAGGAAGCAGAAATATTTTGAAACTCCAGCTTTGTGGACATTGCAGTATCTTAAGTTGGTATTTGAAGACTCTTGTGTTGTAAAATATTTCTTATCTGTTATTCTTGGCAGCCTCGCACAGTTTTGGCAAGGCTTGTGCTTATCAAAGTTAATTAGTTTGCAGCAGCTTTTTAACTGGGGATTCGTAAGAATCATTAAAAGGTTTCTGTTTCCTTTGGTTCGTGTTTGTTTTATTGGAAAAGTGTTTGGGTCAGAACAAGAATAATGGTTCATAGCAGCTGATAGGTAAGTCAGTTAAATTCTTTCTTAATGGAAAATTACCACTGTACAACTGGGATATCTACCACTGCTCTGAAAGATTACTCTCAAATAGGTCTTACTATTAAAACTTTCCCCCCTAACAATCAGCTGGAACTTAAAATCTGTTATTCTTTGTTCTGCCCCTTATTGCCTAATCATGCTTAAATGCATACATACAACTTTTTGGCTATACAGGATTCATATAATTATTTCTTGCTAACAAAGCAAAAAAACAAAAACAAAGCAAAAAAAAAGGACCCTTTTTAATAGAACTTCCAGCAGATTTATGCATAGACTTGTAGGTCAAAGTCCAATGTCTCTTGTTATACAACTTTTTTCCAATAAAATTTTTGGCATATTTATATTAGTCTCTTGTGCTTATCTATAAGATGACTTTATATGCCCTGAACCTGGGATACTTGCTTAATTCTCCCGTTGTTACGATTTGTTTGTTTTTATCTCTGTTTCAGAAGATTTATATCCTGTAACTCCTTTGGTAACGCCACAAAAATTTGATAATGTTGGCGATAAACTGGGTAACTGCTAAGTTTCTTATAAAACTTCATTACAGATGAAATTAATCATGGCAGACTTTAATGTGTGTAGAAGGTGGCTACAGCTGTTTGACAGGATGCATTCGAAGACCTTAGATAAGTGTTATATCATTCTAGTTTTATGATAACTATAATAATTTAAAAAACAGCAAAAGTCCTAGCTATGTCAAAATGCTATGTCACAATGCATACATAGCTTTCAGGGAATATTTATTCCCTTGGAATGGCTAGTTAAACCATATTCTACACTGCTTTTGAATATTTGCAGAATGATATATTGCCACCAAACAGCTGATTATGTTTGGTGGCAAACATACCTCTGAACAGTTCTGTAGTTTAAATTAAGATGAGAAAAATAGTGTGATGTCTTTCTTAAAAGAAAGTCCAGATACTTCTTGAAAAAAACACCTTTGGGAGAAAAATAGTTTGTTAATTCAAACTGGCTATCTTCTGTCTTTGGATCTGAAGAGTAGATAGCATGGACCTTTTAATATATATTTTCAATTGTGCCAGGGCTTAATAATTAATGAGGTGGGTTTTCACTTTATTCTTTCAATAGCCAAAAGCCTTCAGTAAGAGATTGGTTTCTCCTAGAAAAGAGAGTAATGTTGATTTGTCTTGGTCAACATTGTTGAAAGATTTTAGGAAAAGAAGAAGTCTTGCAGATTTTTTTCCTACAATTTTTTTTATGAGATAGCTACAATTTCATTCCTTAACACAATCCACTGTTTTCGTGGTCCTCATATTTCCCCTGGAATACTCTGCCAAAAATTTGTAATTTAGGTTATGCATAGCTAAAATCAAGAAGCAGAAGCTGAAACTGAAGCTCGCTACAGATTTGGTAAGGTGATGCTATGAATTGGCAGTTTTACCTGGCTCCTATTAAATACTTCCACTAGAGAATTATTGCCTTCACATTGCCCGGCATGTGGGAGTTACAAAACTGTGGGCTAAATGGCATTAAGAATGCTGCTGCTGTCCACTGCAGTGATAATGATCCTCTTCAATTTAGAAATAAAAGCTGAGCTAGTGGTATGAAGAAGTGAGCTGAAGAAGCAAAATGTCTTCAAAAGAAAACAAAAAAGTACAATTGCTTCCTGAAAAAGCACCTTTGGGACAACCATGACCTGGATTACTGAGAATCTCTACAGACTTTTAGTAATACAATTTGGGATGGACACCCTTTGAATGGTGTGGGAGTAGAAATGGATTTCCAGAGGAAAAATTGTAGACTACAGGACCAGATGACCCCGAGGAAACAGATAAATCTCCAAGTGCACAACGACCCTCTAAAAGGATGCAGATTATCAGCTACCTGCAAGGAATATAAATCCTTCTATTCCCCACTATCCTTCTGTCAGAGCTGAAGAAGCTTCTTGGATGAGAAGTGAAATGTCTTCACAAGAAAAACAAGAAGGTACAGTTGCCTCCTGAAAAAAGCACCTTTGAGCTAGTGGTATATTTTATAGTGGCCCTCACTCCCAAGAAACTGTTGAATGTAATTCTTCCTAGAGATACATTATCAAATTGCCTCCCTTCCCCCAGTTAGGATGGAGAAAGAAAAGAGGCTATTTGCACATGTTACCATCCTAAACAAATATAAAAAGTCGAATGTAAATGTAACACATATTACATTTATTGCTATTTATACACTGCTCTGAGCTCACTTAAATATGATTTTATATTTTATATTAAGTTACATTTAAATATAAATTCTTAGTGTTAAGTTTGGAGAGTAATGGAGACCAGACATCTGACTAGTGACTTCAACTCTTTAATAAAGTAATAGAACATAACAGAGCAACGCTATGGGCAGCAGTAACCCTTTTATAGGGTTAGCTGCTGCCTTATTAACCAATGAAAATGTGCAACAAGTTCAAACTACTAACCAATAAGAATAGTCCCAAAAGTGGCCAATCAGGGACTAGTTCTGGCCCAATCCCAAGTTGTTGTATAAGGACCAATCAAGTGTACAGGTTTTCAACCCTAATTTGCATTTAGGTTATTCACTTTTATTGATTCACAACACCCCTCCCCTTGGGTTCCGTTTGAGGGGAGCTGTAATAAAATCCTCAAGATAGGCAGGCCGTTTGGTCTGCCTGGATGATTCCGAGGCTCCACTGGGTTTTGTCTAATGTCCGGTTCGGTGGAGCGTTTGGATGACCTTTGTTAAATTCTATTTCGCTGCACGGCGATTCCGTGCTGCATTCACTGTGGTTGTCTCTGCTACTCCGTGTTTCTTCGGGGTTTTGCAGTTTGTTTTCCCCGATATTAAAGTTCCCTGAAAACGTCAACTCCCTCCCGCTTCACGTTCCGGTGCTTCGCTGGGCTGTAGGGCTCCCGTTGACCTGCTATTAGTTGTATCAAAGTCAATTCCCTCGATACTCCCTCCCCCTTGAGTTGGTGAACCGGGAAGTCATGGCCGCTGGGTGGTAATCTCGATCGGAGCTGGTCTATGTGGCGTTTCCACACCCTCCCATCGTCTGTTAGCAGGCGGTAAGATCTAGGCCGGTGAGGTGGGTAACGGTTGCGGTATCCATAACGGTCGCCGGAAAAGTTTTTGACAAAGATTAAATCGCCTACCTTAAATTCCCGGCATTTGCTACTGGAGCCGAAAGGTTTTTCCGGTGCAAAAGCGGGGTGGAGCAGTCAAGGTGCGATCGTATTTTCCGCCCCATAAGAAGTTCAGCGGGTGTTTTGTTGGTCACGCTGTGGGCGTGATGTGCTGCAACAAGAGAATTCGATTGATTTTCTCGTCGATGTTGCCAAATTCCATTTTGTGAAGGGTCTTTTTACAAATTGTACCATGCGTTCTGCCGTCCATTCACCGCAGGGTGCGTGGGCGAGGTTAGCGCATGGCGGATGCCCGATCAGCAAGATATTGTTCAAAGGGCAATGCAGTGAACTGTGGGCCGTTGTCCGAGACCAACACGTCCAGAAACCCGTGTGTGGCAAATAGTCTGTTTAATTTATTAATAACTGAGTCTGTTGTAGTTGTGTGCATTCGATGAATCTCGAGCCAGTTAGAATAGGCGTCGACAGTAATCAGGAAAGTGTGACCTTTGGTAGGCCCCGCAAAGTCAATATGAATACGGGACCACGGTCCCCTCAGCGTTCCCATTCGGTTGGGCTTGCTTTAGGTGGGGCGTTGCTGACGTCCTGGCAACGTTGGCATGTAGCGACCCAGGCCTCGATTCTTTTGTCGATTCCCGGCCACCAAAGCATAGCTGCGTGCAGAGTAATTTCATCCGCACAATACCCGGATGTCCCTCATGCAATACCGCCAAAACAGTCTGTTGCAATTTGCCAGGGATTACGACTCGATCGCCCCACAAGATACAGCCTTTTTGGAAAACAGCTCGGTTTGGCGGGCTTTGAAGGGCACCCATTCGGTGCTATTTGGTCCGTCGGCCACCCCCGTTCAACCCAGCGGAGTATGTGTCGGAGAACTGGGTCACGTTTCGTTTCAAAAGCAATGTCTCTAGCCGTCAAGGGTGGTGCCTGTAGAGCTTCGATCTGTAGTGTTGAGAGGGTTGGGGCTGGATCCACAACAGCGTCTGGGAGCAGTGTTCTGCTCAATGCATCGGGCGTGGAGAATCGATTTCCCGGGCGGTGTTGCAAGGTGTAGTTGTAGGCCGCCAGGAATTCAGACCAACGGGTCATTCTGGGGACAATATATACGGGGTTGGTTTATTACCGCAATGATCCCCAGTAGCGGTTTATGATCAGTGATTATTGTAAACGCACGGCCATAAACATATTCATGAAATCTTTTAACTGCAGCAACAATAGCTAAAGCTTCTTTGTCCAGCTGACTATAATTTCGTTCAGCTTTAGCTAAGGTTCATGAAAAAACGCGATGGGGGCCTCCGCTCCATTTGGTAACACGTGGGCCAGAATTGCCCCAACCCCAAAGGTGATGCATCACACGTGATAGTGAGCGGCAGAGTCTCGTTGTACTGCATAAGTACTGAATCAGAAGTTAGCAATTTCTTTACTTGTTGGAAAGCATGTTGTTCCGTTGCCCCCAAACCCACGTTGCTTTTTGTCTAATAGTCTATGCAATGGTTCAGCTACTGTTGCTTTGTGGGGTAAAAACACATTATAGAAATTGATAAGTCCAAGGAACGCCTGTAGGTCTGCCTTGTTCCTTGGAGTGGGTGCCTTTTAATTGCTCGTAATTTGTCTTCGTGGGATGAATTCCTTGGCTGTCCAGGAGATATCCCAAAATTCTACTTTTTCGGTATATAACTGGCATTTATCTTTTTTACTCTGAGGCCTGCATTTTGGAATCTTCGTAAAACCTCTCTGAGTCGTTTTTCTAGGATGTCTTTGTTAGGTGCGGCGATGAGTACATCATCGAAATAGGGGACAACGCCTTTTATCCCTTGTAACAACCTTTCCATTAAACTCTGGAAGATTCCAGGGCGGCGCTTACCCCGAATTGGGCCGGTTGCATTTAAATGCGCCCTATGTGTTACGATCGTTTGCGCCTCGGCTGTGGTTGGGTCTACAGGCAATTGTTGATACGCCTGGGCTAGATCTAGTTTGGCGGCTTTCCGCCGCCCAGGAATGGAGTAAATGTTGCACTACCGGTACTGGATAAGCACTTTGCTGCAGTGCGTGGTTTAATGTGGCCCGTAGTCTCCGCAAATTCTTAGGGACCCATCAGGCTTGATAGGCGTCACTATCGGGTTTCCCAACGGGCATGGTCGGTGGGTTCCAGTACGCCTGCGCTATTAGTTTATCGAGTTGTTTGTCGATTTTAGGCTTCAAGGCGCGACGGCACCCGGCGGCTTAAGGCGGATGGGTGCTATCTCAGGGTTCAAGTTAAACGAGATTGGGGTCCCCTTATACTTGCCTAGTCCATTCGCAAAACGTCTTGGAATTCTTGCACGAGTGCTTCCTCCCAATCGACGCTCTCGACCTTGTGGACTCCGGCTACAGTGATCCCGAGCGGCCTGAACCATTGAAGGCCTAGAAGACTAGGCCTGTCTCGATCCACGACCGTTAGTGGTAGTGCGGCGGTGCGGTCTTTGAATGAGACCTGGAATTTGCGGGACCCGACAACGGGAATTCTGTTACCCTGATAGTCTTTGAGTATAACCCTTTGAGGGTTAAGGTCTTGGCGGTGGATCGTGGGAATGAGCTGTTGGAGCGTTTTCCACGATACCATCGAGAGGAAGATCCCGAGTCTACCTCCATCACACAAGGTTTGTTTTCGATGGTGACCTTTACTCGGATTTTCCGGCATCAAGGGATGTAGCATGGCCTATGGTGATTGTTTGGTGGGTCTCTTCCCGCCGGGTTTCTTCACGCCTGGTGGAAGTGGTGGGCGGTTTGTTTCTGTAGGAGTGGTTCAATTTTTCTCGGTGTGTGCCGAAGAATCCTGAAGACTGGTATTCGGCCTGTCGGGGTTTGGAGTTCTGTTTGCTTCTGCAAACCTTTGCGATGTGACCTCGTCTCCGCAATGGCGGCAGAGTGCGTCGAGGAATTTGCAGCCGGATCGTGGGTGATTGGCTCCACAGCCGGCACACGGTCGCAATGAGTGTTGTGTGGACTGGTCTCTCTCCGTTCGAAACCGTTTGACCTCTTCCTCATCGCTGTCGGACGGGGACTCTAGGTCTTCGTGGTGAGTTGAAACCAGGTGTCTCTCCGAGCGGCGAGGTATCAGTGGCGAGTTTACGTGGCGGTGCATTGGTGCGGCGCATTTGGGCTGCCGACTTCTTGGTCGCCTCCGCTGCCGAGGCTTCTTTAAGGGCATCGGTGAGGCTGATGTCCCCTTAGCCATAATTTTGCTCTGGATCGCGCCATCTTCTAGGCCCAGAACCAGGCGGTCCCGGAGGGCTTCTTCTAAGTCTGCGAACCCGCAGAGGCCTCCTAGGTTCCGGAGGTCCGCGATGTAATTGGCGAGGCTTTCGCCCTTCCGTTGGTCCCTCTGGTAATATTCGTGTCTTCTTACTAGGGTTGGCACGGTGGGCGTAGTGAGCCCGTAGTAACGGCTCGAGGGCGTCCCAGTCCATTTCTTTTACCTCTGCTGGCTTGGCAAGCGACTTTGCCATTTTAAACACGGTTGGCCCACAATGAGTTAGAAAGATAGCTCTTTTTTGCCGGTTGTCGCATCTTTCAAATTGTTGGTCTCCAGAAACATCTGGAACCGATCCATGTAGGCCTCCCAGTCTTCGGTTTCTGGGTTGAATGGAGCGGGTGGTACGGCACCGCTGGCCATGTTGCCGTTGATGGTGCGTGTTCGACCACGTGCTCTGTTAGTTGCTCTGTAGGTTAGTCAGCTCTTTGGTCTCCGGATCCCACCTTCGTCGCCAGTGTTAAGTTTGGAGAGTAATGGAGACCAGACATCTGACCAGTGACTTCAACTCTTTAATAAAGTAATAGAACATAACAGAGCAACGCTATGGGCAGCAGTAACCCTTTTATAGGGTTAGCTGCTGCCTTATTAACCAATGAAAATGTGCAACAAGTTCAAACTACTAACCAATAAGAATAGTCCCAAAAGTGGCCAATCAGGGACTAGTTCTGGCCCAATCCCAAGTTGTTGTATAAGGACCAATCAAGTGTACAAGTTTTCAACCCCTAATTTGCATTTAGGTTATTCACTTTTATTGATTCACAACACTTATGTAAGATAAATAATAAAAATAAATAAAAATAAACAAAGGGCATGCAAACCAAACAAATTTTCAAACACTGCTGACGTACAGTTCAGCTAGCAAATAGATTTATTTAGAAATCTCCTTGAAAATCTAAAAATGACCATTTTTTTCATTCACTGAAATATTGACACAACAACTTCTCTAAGTATTTTGCTCAAACTTCTCTTCAAAATGTCACTTGAGGTGGAATTGTGCTGCATGTGAAATCCCCAAGGGACAATTCATTGATCTTCTGCAACCACTTTTCATTTTTTCTGTAAACTCAGATGTCTCCCCCCAATCACTTGGAGGCAAGTTGGTTTTCAGTATTGATTTTGACTGTTATTATTGTTGCTTGCTAACTTGTTCCATTTCCAAGTTTTATGTTTTCCTGTTATCCCCACCTATCCTATAAAGACAGAAATCACTTGGAGGAAAAACAAAAACCAAATAAAAACCCACAAGAGATGGTTACAGCACTTTGGAGATCAGCAATAATGATGGTGGCACTATGCATGACGCATTACCATAGATTACTGGTCTCTGCCCCAAAGGCTCTCAGGAAGGAAGGAAGGAAGGATAGGAGTAAATAGGTGAAGAATATGAGTCTTTCAATTAAATGCACTTCATCTTACTAACCCCCCTCCCCCGAGAAAGTATTAGGCAGTACATGTGTGAATATATAAACCCACATACAATACACTGCAGGATTTATTCTGACATACATCTTTGTGGAGAACATCAAATGCATAAAATGCATCGTTACTTGACAGATGGTGATGTGATCATTACTCAAACAATCAGAGGCATTTTATATGCTACTTCTAAAAATATTTATCCCAGGGCTCTTTATAAAGCAATCTAAATCCTGTGTAGCAATAATATAATTTACAGGAATAGATAGATAGATAGATAGATAGATAGATAGATAGATAGATAGATAGATAGATAGATAGATAGATAGATAGATAGATAGATAGATAGATAGATAGACAGACAGACGGATGGATGGACAGACAGACAGATAGGTAGATAGATAAGGTAAAGGTTCCCCTCACACATATGTGCTAGTCATTTCCGGCTCTAGGGGGAAGTGCTCATCTCTGTTACAAAGCCGAAGAGCCAGTGCTGTCTGAAGACGTCTCCGTGGTCATGTGGCCAGCATGACTAAATGCCGAAGGCCCATGGAACACTGTTGCCTTCCCATCAAAATGGTCCCTATTTTTCTACTTGCATTTTACATGCTTTTTTACTGCTAGGTTGGCAGAAACTGGGACCAGTAACGGGAGCTCACTTTGTTACGTGGTGCTAGGGATTTGACCCGCTGAATCTTTCCAATCGACAAGCTCAGTGTCTTAGCCACTCAGTGTCTTAGCCACTGAGCCACTGCATCCCTCAGCTAGACAGATGGATAGATAAATAGACAGACAGACAGACATATTAATGTCATTCTATTCTACCTCATCATGGTGAGGGGGAGGGATGGCTGGCTCCTAAGAGGAATGATCAAAGAATACTGAGAGCATATATTCTCAGCAAAACCACCTATGGTGTGATTCCAACTGAACAATTAAAACAAGACATTTGGCAAAGGAGTGACATAAGGCTATATATGTTATTTATCCTTCTTTGTTCAACCTATATCTGAATAATACCGAGGGAGACTGGGTTGGATAAAGATGTGTGTAGTTTTTTGTTTTTTACTCAAAAGCCTGCACTATACTGATAACACAACTCTGATAGATGAAACTGTAAACAATTGGGAAGCTCTAGTGGTGAAAGTAAAGAAGCTCAGTAAAAGAAATGGGTCTACGATTAAATATAAAGGAGACAAAATTAATAACAATCACCGTACATCAACCAGCTTTAGCAGTGACAATGATGACAATGATGTGCTAGAAAATTTCTGTCTTTTATGATCAATTCTCCATATTGAGGTATTTCCTGTTAGGAGAATAAGTGCACTCATGGAAACATAGTGAGAGTGGTGATGAATAACACACAACCAGCACACAGATACACTGAATAGTAAAATGTAAGTTTTACTTCCTGTAAACGGGTAAACAAAGTCCAACAAACAATCCAAATCATACTCAGTTAAAGCAGTTAGTATTCAAAATAATCAGTCCAGGGATAATCCAGAAACAAAGTCCTTTTCTTTACCAGTATCATAAACAAAGTTCAGTAAACAGAGTTTGCGAATATTTGCAAGACTCACAACAATTCAAGCAGAATGACGATCAGGCAAAAGGCAAAAGGAAAGCAAAGGAAATGCAAAAAAGAACAAACCAGGTTTCTGGTTCCATCTTATTGCCGTTAGAGGAACCTCAGCCAATCACAATTACAACATTTTCTTAAAGATACAACAATATTAAATGACTATCCTGGTTTATATATTGCCAAGCCAACTGTTAGGTGACTATCATTCCTAACACTCCACAGTAAAGGAAAAAGAACTAAAGAAATATACCACAGACTAGCATTCAGTAGAGCAACCATAAAAACCTTGGAAAAGAAATTCAACTGCCATGGCACGTCTATATCTCCAAAGATCAGAATCATGCAGAAAATGATCATCCCTATAACACTCTAGTGAAAACTAGATGGAACGAGTATTAGTATTTTTGTACATTGGTGTGGGGAAATTTTTGAAAATACCATGGATAGCCAAGAAAACAAACAAATGGATCATAGAACAAATCAATGTTCTTAAATAACTGGGCTCAGATGATTGTGTCTTGGACACATTTTGCAAAGACCCATGTCCCTTGAGGACTCCATAATGCTAGGAAAAGTGGGAGGAAAGAAAACAGGATGCCTAGCAGTAGGGTGGATGTGTTCAATTACGGTGACAAGGGGGCAAGCTAGAAGACTAAAAGGACAGAGGAAAAAGGGAAAATTTACTTATGGCTTATTTTGACTTATGTTGTACCATGGATGCTACAGAGATTATTCTTGATAGATGAATCAGAGATAGGCGAATCTGAATGATAGATAAAATCACTCAGGTTCAACCTGAACTAGGCTGTAGCTGGGCAAGCTCTATAAATTAATGGAGATACATTCTATAAATTATAGAACCTGGAGTCTACCCACTCTGCCTAAATGCACTGGATGGATAGAACTAACTGGAAATTGGCAGTCCCTCAAATAACCAGGCTTTATGCCATCAACCACATTTTAGGGGCATCCAATTGGAGAAGGCTGTTTTGGAGAAAAGAGTCTTCCTCGTAGACATGAAAATGAATGAGTCTTGCTTCTCTATTTGTAGCCATAAAGGAAAACCTTTTTAATGGTAGTCCCAAAGATAGTCCCTTTGGGACAACCATGACCTGGATGACTGAGAATCTCTACAGATGTTTAATGGTAGGATAAGAAATCTGAGAAATATACAAAGTATGGCATGTGGCATAAGGGATAGAGGTTATAGAAATAAAACATACTAAACTCTCCTTTTTCATTTTTTATCCCAGCTTTCAATGAAGAGTTCTTTGTTACATGTTAAAAATTATCAAGGCGTTCTTGTTCTTGATGTGTTAATTTCAGAATTTAATGTCAACACTGAACAAGTTGGCATTTATGGAAAGATAAAGAAGGGTAGTTGTTAAAGACTCTTCCTCTGAACTTAATTAACATTAAAAAGCCCTTAGGTGTTCCACCCAGTACACATTTAAACAGATGTCCTTTTGGGTGAGATGGAAGCAAGGGAGAAGTAAGCTTCAATAAAACCAATGGAGTATGACTTTTCTGAGCAGAACTATAATGAAATGTTACTGCTGTAATATTCAGCTAAATAAAGTCTGGTGGGATGTATAGGCCAGCTGCAACACCAGCTGTGGATGGGATCAGAAGCTTCACACACTGTTATTGCAGAGTAAATACTACTAGTAGATAACATATCTGTATTTCTTCCAGTTCCCATAAAGTTAGGAGTTGGGGTTAAAAGTTAAGACTGTGATTTTTCTTATCCTAAAAACAAAAAGTGGTAATCTTAATGTAAAATTGGTGTCAGTAATTGGTTCATAACTGGTATCCAAAAAACACATTAGTCATTAATTAACCAGCTTTGGGACTACATGGTACTCTGATATGAAAGTTGCTATCTGCACTAATGCATTTTCCCCTCAAACATGCTAATTTCAATTAAGGAATTGAAGATGTATCTTTGTATTATCATGGACCTATTATCTGATGATTCTCAAAGGAAGCATTCTTCCTGCTTGTAAAATACCCACAGTTCATTTTTATATTCATCTTTTTATCTTTGTTATGTCTTTAGTTGCAGGTCCAATGTAATGTTTTCATAATGTTCATGAAGTGTAAAGGAAAGGAGAATAGAAAGAAGTCACATTTAATGAGGAGATATTCATTTTTCTCACATTTGATGTAGTTTGTTTATTTAAATGCATGCATTTTAATATGTCTTTTACCCAAAATTAGCAGTTTCTTGACTCAAGAACTGCAATATATTACTGCTGCTGCTGCTGCTGCTGCTGCTGCTGCTGCTGATGATGATGATGATGGTAATGATATCTTGGTTGGCACTCAAAAAATCTGTGCACTGACAGTACTTGCATCTGCCAATTACAAAAGGCCACACAGCTTGAACTGACAAATATACAACTCCAACACATTATACAGTATTTTAGATTTTGGTAAGAACTTGATGCATACAAAGGACCATGCCAACCAAACAATTGGCAGCTATGATGTCACATTGTTGTGTATACAGAAGTGAATACATCAAGAGACTAAAGACAATCTTAAAGTACAAACTCAGTGGAGAAAATACCTTCAAAGTATTTGGAGGTATTTCCTGGGCAATTCTAATCATTAGATATAGGCACTTCTAGTCATTAGATGCACAGCTGGAACAGTGGACTGAATTCGATATTGTCACATTGATGTTCCGTTTTACTTCCAGAGAAATTTCAGGGTGATTTCAATTCTGCAAATCCAAGGTGAGCATGCTCCTAGTCCCTTCCCCTAAATATTGCTATCTGATGGGAGCTAAGAAAGCATGACTTTTGTCATAGCCCCCTGCCCGATGGAATACCTTGCCTCATGAAGTTCAGCAGGCCTCTACCCATCAAAGCCTTCCATAAAGCTTGGAAGATTCTTGGCTATTTCCCCAAGAACTAGGATAATGACTTGGCACCAGATTTTGTTGTTTTTAATGAGTTTAGTTTTGAAGTTTAATAATGGTTTTTATGTTGCCTTTACTTTTAATTGGAAACCACTCAGAGTTAGTTATAAGATGGGCAGCTTTATAAATGTTTTAACTAAATAATAAATCAAATCCTCCAGGTTTTTTTTTAAAATCTCCAGTTAAAAATCCATTATTGGCTGAAGATGCAATAATATAGATGGGGAAAAATACAAATACTGAAAAATGTACTATTGTGAACTATAGAGGCAGGAGAGATTGCCTTTCATTTTCACTTGAATGTCATGAAGCAATGGTTCTAAGCTTAAGGTTATTAGAAAAATACCTAAAGGATAAATTAACTTGATGACACCTTGGATTAACATAAGAGTAGTTAATCTTTTAGGAAAAAACTCTGGGGGCTGTTTTCAAAACTTCTCTAACACTCAATTATGGCAGCTCATATTTATCAAACGTATCATCTAACAGTTAACCATGCTTATATTAACATTATGATTTTGTAATGAATTTATCCAGGGGAGTAATTGCACAAAAATCTCTTTCCAGTGTTAGTACTATTTTCAGAGATGGAAAAGATTAATCAATCAGATAGATGTAAAAGAATGCAAGTAATTTTAAAACAACTTTTTCCTAATAAAAGGCAGGAACCCAACAGTACAGTTGGCTTCCTGATGGATCAGATTTGTTATAAATCTAGTAATCTAATATTTTAATAAAGCATAAAAATATTGGCCTTACATTAATGCTGGTTGCTATCATCTGGCATACTGCCTGTATATGTGGAGATCCTACTTAGCCATCAGGGATACTTTCCAGGATTCTGACTAATCCTTTTAAAATGTCATCTAAGCCAGTGGTCGCCAACTGGTGGGCCGGGGACCACTGGTAGTCTGAAAGAAAATTTTGGTGGTCCGCAGAGAAATGTCACCCCCCAAAGCAATTACTCCAAGCTGTGCAGGAACACAAGGCTGTGCCGCTCACATGGCCCATGGGAAGACAAAGCTTGCATCGCTTGCATCGCTTGCATTGCAACAACACAAGGTAGTGAGGGGAGGGGGAAAGGGTAGAGGGGGGAAACTTGCCCCACGCACCTGGCCTGGCCTGGCCACCAGGTTGTTCCTTTCCATTTCTTTCTTCTTCTGCTTTTGGCTGCACGTAAGGAAAGCAGCAAAAGTCTTTCTTTCTCTCCCCCAAGCTCCGCCAGAAATGAGTCTGGGACCCTGCAAGGCATCCTGCTCCAAGAGGCTGCACTAGCAAAGACTCATTTCTGGAGAAGTTTGGGGGAAAGAAAGACTTCTGCTGCTTTCCTTGCATGGAGCCAAAAGAGTCTGTCTGTCTCTCTCTCTCTCTCTCTCTCTCTCTCTCTCTCTCCCACCAACATCAGCAAGCCACCATCAGTCAAACTTCATATTAGTGGTCCGAAGGATTTAAAATTATGAGTTTGGTGGTCCCTGAGGTCCAAAAGGTTGGCAACCCCTCATAGTATGACTGAACATGAATTTTGGAACATTTCGGTAATGTTTCTATCTACAACAACTCAAATGCCAAGGGTTATTCAGTATACATATAAGTGAAAGAACCTGGTGCATGGGTTTTTTTTTTTTTTTTTGGAAGGGTTAGATTTCAATATGCAAAGGTTAGGTTTCAATATGAGAAGCAGGAACAAATATGCCAAATGATAGAAGGTAATGCAAATGATTGCTGTGTTCTTGATAAAGCAAATTTAGAACAAAAGCAATCTATGAAATTCTCAGAAAGTCCAACCAAAAATAGGAAAAATATTTTTTTAAAAAAATTTCCATGACTTTGAAACATCCATCCCTCTTTTCAGGCAATTTGTTTTCACTCCACTGAAAAATTATTATAAAATTATGTACAAGAATTATGATCTATTATAGAAAAATTCATCATAATTTTCAGGGCCCTATAATATTCTGGTATTATATTCTGCACAGGGGTTCCCTTTGGGAGAGATGGGCATGTAGATAAATTTGATTAATAAAAATCAATCAATCACCATCACATATGTTCTTTGAAGTAGGAGGGAAAATATTTTTATACCTGTTTTAGGTTGTAAAACTGGACATTGTTGATCTCTTTAAAGAAGCCAATGTCCCTTTATTCTAAGTGTCTATGGAGACAGTCACCCTGATCATGGTTGTCCCAAAGGTGCTTTTTCAAGAGGCAACTGGACTTTCTATATAAACATAGTATAAATTCTTCCATTCCTCACCATCCAGTCAGAGCTGAAGAAGCTTCTTGGATGAGAAATGAAATGTCGTCAAAGAAAAACCAGAAAGTCCAGTTGCCTCTTGAAAAAGCACTTTTGGGCCTGTGTCCTAAGCAATAAAGCAATATGAGTGTATCTGCAAGCAGAATAAGGTGAGTAGATGCCAGCATCTGAACCAGTATTTTGAGAATGTTGACATTCATTGACACTTTTCTGCAACTTGATTTTTTTTTGCTGCACATTATTGAGTTCAACTGGTACAAAGAAAAAGTACATAAAACATTGGAGGAAAAAGATTTTTTATAATCTCATATCTAGTCCCTATAATGAGAAGACAACTAAGTCTTGTGAAAATTCAGCACAGTACTGGTTAAACTCAGAGCAGTGCCTATTGTAAAATCATGCCTTGAAATATTAGGGATGTATCATCACAAAGCTAAGATGACTTAATATAAAAAAGTGTTAGTTTAAGCACTCAGCACCTTGAGTAAAAGAATAATGAAAATATAAGCCACATGTTGCACACTGGGAGCTCATCCTAACATATTGGAAAGCTTGGTAGTTGCTTTGAAATGGAAGAAAAGCAGCCTTGTGGCTAGCTGTTCATTATGATTCAGCTTATTAAGAAGGGTTTTCCCTTAAAATGTATGGTTCAATGAATTCAATATTTGCTTGATCCATACAGATATATCCTGATCACTGATTTTACCTTTCCTCTTAGGGAATCAAGATGATTAGGGTGGAAAATGATTAAATTCAAATCAATCAGAAAAAAAATCCAGCTTTTCTGGCATTTCTGTTTAGAAAGGGAATATTGCTGATTAGGTATACTTATTCCATTCTTCTGGAGGGTAGAACTTTAAATGCATTGTCTTCACTGCATCCTGTTTTTTTTTGTTCTAGCTCAAAGATATGGGGAAACCTCCTTGCACAAAAGTTTCCGTCACTTGAGAAAAGGAAGACGATTTCAATAATCTCTCCTCCAACCAATCTTGGTTGGAGGTAAATTGGGAATCAAAGAAGTAATGGACCCATTTTGCCTTCAGTAGGCAGTCTGAAGCATTTCTACCTCCGTGGGAAGTATTTCCCTGAGAAGGACAGATGACTTGTTTTTTCTTCTCTCATCATGGAAATACAGTAAGATGTCAAATCAGGAATGGGATTATTTCAACTTCAAAGGGAAGGAGGGGAGGAAATAGTTGGGAAGAGGTATCAAAAGAGTGAAAAGAAAGAGAGGGGAAAATAAGAGCAAGAGAAGGAGAGAGGAAGATAAAGTACAATACAACTAGCATTGGAGGCTGTCTTTTGTTCCTAAGGAGGCTCAAGCAAGTAGAATTAAGGCAGCTGGAACAGTTATGCTGAATTCCACAATACAGAGGACCTATATCTACTTTTTGCTTTCCAGAGTTTGCTACAGTTATATTAATAAACAATGGCTTGATAGTCCTTTTGTCAATGCATTGTTATTTCTTGATTTCCCACCCTTTCAAATAATTATTCAGTGTTCCATGATCATTTTGGCAACTACATTGAATTTGGACTGTATTCACCCTTGACATGCAGGTCATTGATATGCAGGAATGAAAGTGTCCCGTAGACAGAAGAGAGTTCCTAACTCAAGATTTATCTTCTCCTGCTTATAGATGACCAAGGCTGGGTATAGCAATGCATCATTGAAGACAGGGTTGGATATGAAGCCCTACAGGTTCTTTTTATCTGACTTGTTCCTTTGTATTTCCCATACAGCTCATTAGCATTTATCAATTTCACAATGAATATCTCCAAGGTAGCCTCCTTGGCTGGCAAAACAGCTCTCAATTCAATGTATGTTCAGCTCTATATATGATGCAGGAAGCCATTTTATGTAAATTAAGTCTGCCCAGGGCTCAGAAGGGATATATCTGAGATGCTCATGCTTTGTCCACTTGAGCAAAGTTACAATATAAAAATATAGTGAAATATATTTGGGGTGAAATGGAAAAGGTGTTTAATTCTACACAATTTGATTGTAGGTGTTTCCCCCCAAAATTGCAAATAACAGTGGTTATTTTCTTCCTTACATTTTGTCAGTCAAACCATGCCTTTGCATTCACCACAACTCTCTCTGAGTCCCAAATGTGCATTATATCAATACCAAAGCCTCCAACATGTATTAAATCTCATACTAGAGCAAGATGATGTTGGAATCTTCCTGCAGCAGCATACAAATGGAGTTTGGTAGTGTTCTGGGAAACCCTGAGCAACTCCAGTAAATCATAAGTTATCCACTTCCTTTCCAACTTGCAGCAAACAGTGCAGCTGAATTTCTGGTATTAAAACTGTTCTGTATTCTATTCCGTTTTTCAATACAACAACCAGAGATGATGCTACATTCAATAACATGCTCTTAAATCCTCTCCAAATTCCCTCTTCCATCTACTTTTATTTGTTCCATTCTTTAATTAAAAAAATAAAGTCTCAGGTAGCACCTGACTGACCTTACTTTTCAACGAAGCTTGGGAGTGTTACTGAGGAAAGTTATGATAATGCTACATCACTGATAACATGTGAACTCCCGATAAACAGAAAATACAGTATAACCTTGTCACCATGTTTTTCAACTATTGTCCTGCTTTTAACTTCATTCTCTCAAAGATTGTCTTGATAATCACATTTACAAATACTAAACAGCAACCTAGGCCAATAATTTAGTCTGGGACTAATACCTAAATGTTGAGAGACAGATATATGCACCAGTGGTGGGATTCAAAAAATTTTTATTACCGATTCTGTGGGCATAGTGTGGTGGGCATGGCAGGGGAAGGATACTGTAAAATCTCCAGTCAGAGATGGCATTTGCCGGTTCTCCGAACTACTCAAATTTTTCTCTACCGGTTCTCCAGAACTGGTCAGAATCTGCTGAATACCACCTCTGATATGCACACATTAACTTTAGCTGAATTATCAGCACTGTTGCTATATGTTTGTTATGTGACACAAATGGAACCAGTAGCATCCATGGAGCATGTCAGAAAAAATAAATTGAATAAGAAAATATATGTACAAGAAGACCAGACATCACTGTCTTTTAGTCCATCCAACCTCACGGGATGGTTGTGGGAAAAATAGGAGGAGGAAGAAGTAGTAAGTATGTTCACTGCTTTAAGTTACTTATAATGTAATGAGGGCAGGATAAACATTTAATAAATATATGAATTTGCGTTTCAGCAATGTTTTTCCCATCTTCCACCTCTCTTGACCCCACCTGAAGCTGCTGTGTGGAACTCCTTTACATTTCCATTATGTTTTATGTTAAATACCCGAGTCATAACAGAAATAACAGTCAATTCAGTTGCTGTTGGAATTCACTACTGATCAGTAGAACAAACTTGGCACTTTTTTTGCAGTTTCTTTAAGGTATTGTAAGAAGAAAAACAATCTAAGACAGGAATGTTAAACTCAAGGCCCATGAGCTGAATCTGGCCCATGGGGGTGCTTAGATCTGGCCCATGGGGCCAACCTGGAAACAGCAAAGGATTGACCCAAGGTGCCTCTGCTAGTGAAAATGGAGCTCGGGTGGGCCGTGTGCGGCCCTCCCAAGGTCCATTTTCACTGTCAAGAGGGTTGCAGGAGGCCATTGCAGCTGAAAAGGGAGCTTGGGAGTCTGTTTTCACAGGCAGAGCACTTGGGCCACCACAGGTGCCCCCGACATGAGTGATGTCAAGCTGGCCAATGATATTGATAGATTTGGATATGGAGATAATAGAGATATAATAGAGATATACATGCAGATAGATAAAGATGGACAGGCAGGCAGATAGGCAAACAGCTCTGAGGACATAGTTTGGAACTGTTTTGGCAAACATGGAAACTCTGAAGCATACCCTGGAAACATTCTTTTTAAAAACTGTATATTGATGATGTTGCTTTCATATCTTGACCAGCCCCTGAGTGAGACAGATTTAAGTTTTCCTCAGCTGAATTGGTATTAAACTTGCATTTTCCCCCTTCCCCTGACACCAAGGAAAATCTCAAGGTAACTAAAGTGTTTTAGAATTTGTCATCCATTACTAAGGAGAATGCCAGGTGACTGACATTTATTGGGTACAATGGAAATAGGGGAGAATAGCAGTTACTGAGGCAGGATAGGAATTGGCAATGGAGTCATGGAATCTCATATCAATAGTTTCCTGATATCAAGGATAGATAAATAATAGCTATCGTTGAATAATGAAGAGAGTTTGGGGCTGTTGAGTAATGTTTTGCAGCATATGTTTGTAGCATGGGGTCCTGGTTTTATGAACCAGCTGATAGCATAGTGAGGAATACCAAAAATATTTTGACCAAACCAGTATTTTCACCTCCAGAAATGCTACCAATGTTAATAGAAATTAATGTTAATAGAAATTAAAATAGATCCCGCATCTGAATAAGATCAATTATTAAAGGAAGTCAGCCTTTCCATTATATCAAACACAACTTTGTTTAAATGTACAAATAGAGGGGGTAGAGCTTGCACTGATGCAGCTACTTTGGTATTAATTGATTGGTTAATATGTGTCCAGATGTTTAGACAGGGATCTTTCTTAGCAACCTGGCACAAAGCAAGTCCTTCTTTCTTAAACATTGTGTGCCAAGCTTTCTATCACCTGCTTCTGGAAGGAAAAACTTAGTTTGCCTCTAGAAGCAAGAATGACTCCAATTGATCTCCACTAAAAAAAGATTTAACTGAAGATTTATTACTGCTTTCTGCTTTGGCCTCCCATGGGAATGCTTACAAATGATGCAGCAATCATGTTCCAGGAACACTGTACTTAAACATACTTCACTGGTTATTGGAATGCATCTATTTTTTTTATTTGCTAAAGGAAGAGACAGACAGACAGATAGACACAGATAGACACACACACACACACACACACACACACACACACACACACACACAGAGAGAGAGAGAGAGAGAGATTACCCACTTAATACAAAACCTCATTGTACTGTCACTAAATTGTGAATGTTTAATAAAATGTATTTCTTAATTTATTTTTTGTTCTAAGAGAAGAAGGGCTGCATTAGTTTCTAAAAATTAACTTCAAGTGTCACACAGTCACATTTTCCTGAAATAATTTTAACAAAGAATGTGAATACACACCAAATTCCAGCTAAGCCATTTTTAGCTTTTAGTGGAACTGTTTTCAGTTTGCCATTTCTTCCCTGGAAGTCCCCTTGACTGGATGAGACAGTTAGATGGTCACACTGATATTGCCCTCGGGGGCCATTTCCTTTACATATGAGGCTCTTTAGTTACTGGAATAACACCATTAATTACTTATAGGAAACTCAGCCCCATTACAACCCTCACAAAATTAAAAGAGACAGTGTGTGTATCTGTGTAGAATAGTGTAGCAGGATTCTGGGAAATAAGTACTAAATTAGCCACTCAACATTCCTTGAAGCAGTAGGACAGGAAAAAATATATGGGGAATCTAAGAAAGACATGAGACGTAATAAACCTTTCCTAGCCACCACTGATCTAGCAAATATTCCAGGATACCAGTTGCTACTGATGTTTGCCCTGGTTATTTAGCAAGTTTGTAATGCTCACCTTTATGCTAAAATTAAACATTACAAGCACCCATGGATATTGCACCAAGAAAGATTATTATCAGCTGTATGCTATAGAAAAGTATTTCTGTTTTACTGTTTATTTCAACCATTCCACTTTGAGAATATTTTGTTTCTCTGTACACCAAGATTTCAATTTTCTGTATTCATCTCCTGCTTCTTAATGCCTTTTGAACTAATCCTTGTTGTATTCTCTCTGTTCTTGTTGCCAAGGCACTACTAAAAAGTAATTTGATATTATCTGGTTTAGTGGAGTTAATAAAATAGCTTAAATCTCCAGCAAAACTTGACCTCAGACAAAACTAGCATGCATTTATATTCTAACTTTCAATTAAAAAAGACCCAAGACTTTTAAAATTAACAGTTAGAAAAAAATAACAGGTAACAAAAGGACACCATCCCCCCCTTCTCACACACACAAAATGAAAACACAATTTAATACACAGAGTAGCCAAAAAGGCAAATAACAAACATCCCAGTATGATTCTAAATAAATAAAAATCTACCTATGGATTCCAACAAGGAAGATGTGATTTTGTGGATATCAATAAAAGATCAATAATAATTCAAGAGGACCATTACCTGAAGTTTGTTGTGAGATGATAGATGTCATCTGGTAGATGTCATCCAGATTGCTCTCACATCCGTGTAGTTATAAATAGGAACATGATGATGAAGTGATGGGCATAGCCATTCATGCTAAGGAAAGCTGTTCCAAGAGCTCTGGCTTTAAAAGGATTTCAAAACATGGTGTTATTTGCCACTAACATACCTTCTTCCTGCTAAAGCAATATTCTCTGAAATGTTGTACAAAACCTGGATTGTGGTTCTGCAATCAGATTTCATCGTGCGTATCTTTGGTTTCAACTTCTGGAAAGAGTACAGTAAAAGATAAAGCAGAACAATAGGCTTTTGATTTAATAAATATAGTTTTTTTTTTAAATAGGAGATTTTGAGTCAATAATATATAGAGCATCTGTTTCAGGATGAATGTGGTAAGATCTTGTAATGGAAATTGTGAGATATCAATTCCTCTCCCCCTTCCCAAGATCTACTCTCCTGGAACAGTCCAGGACTCAAAGCAATCCCATCATATATATTCATGATTATATAAATAATACAAATAACATCCCTGTCTTTCAGAAGAGGAGGGAATTAAAGAGTACAGAAACATGTCAGAAGAAAAGATGAATTTATAAATGAGCCAAACTGCAGAATTTTAAGATAGGGAAAGGCATTTCTAAAAGCAAACTACTGTAGGAGCCATCCATGTTTCCCCTTGATAAGGTCCTTGGAAAGACATGTTGCTGTACTATAATTGGCACTCCATTAACAGTGTTTTTGAGCATGAGCATTGCAATGCACAGCCACCACTCTTATTGAACAAAGTGAAAATGTACTGAAAAACAATTCCAATTCAAGACAGCAAAGCAAAATGCGACTTCAATGCAAAGCATCTTGGAAAACTGATGGAACAGAGAACCCTGTTCATTATACCATTCCATACCTACTTGATCTGGTTTATCCACTTCCCAAATTTCTCCATTAAAGACTTCAGGAATATCTGAGAATACAAAACCACATTTCTACACTTTCTTTCTTTCTTGTTCTCAAATTTCCCCTTTCAAGTCTTCTCCATTATCAAAAGCTAAATTAAACTCTCTTGGACTATATTAACTGGGTGTATCTCAATCTGCTTTTACAACCTAGATTGCTATTTCTGGATTAAGGCATTAAAGGTCAGTTTTGCTGTGATTCCAAGACAGTGGTCTTTATCCAAAGCAGACAGTTACTAAGTATAGTAATGTTCTTCCCTAGAAATGGTTAAAATAATAATAAAAGTATAAGTAATCTTTGTTCATAAATTTGCATTTTCTCTATTGATCTATTTGCATCTGAAATGTGTAGGACTGAAAGGCCACAGAATTCAATATTATTTGGCATTTGGAGAATAAGCTTCCATGTGGCAACCTAGAGGCAGAAATCTAATGAGAGTTACAAAACATTGGGTGGCATGCATGTTTATGGGAGAAAAGGTAGAAATATTAATTAATCATTCATAGAGACATGAGAGAGTGCTGATGAGAGTTGACAGTAACACTCCTTATGTTTAGGAAATTTGCAAATGTACATTTTGAAAGGGATTTGAATTGTTAGTTGAATTTAATATTGCCTGATAATGTATAATGCATTTTTAAACTTTTTATATTTGACTTTTGTTTTTAAATTTTGTTATTGCCTTGAGCATACACTCAAGCAAAATGCAAGGTGTAAATCAAATTATAATATTACAGGTGATCATGAAAGAACATTTATACTTGTGGAAAAGCTACTCTATGCTAGCAAAAGCCCATTGAACTTATTTAGATTTTCTCATTTAAAATAATTACTGTAATTCTTGTATGTAGATGTGACTTTTGAACAAGTAATAGGCATGTATGTTTTAGGAATCAAAATAAATTTCCTAACCCTGTTGTTTTGATGCTTCAACTGTATCTTAGGCTCTAATTACTACCTTCTATCTTGTAAACATTTTTTTCAGTTGGCAGGCAACATATTTGAGTAAATTCATTTAAAAAGATAGTTTTCGTCTGTTGATTTATCAAGGATAGAACTGTGTCTTTTGCTGTTGTTGTTGTTACTCACACTTTCTTCCCCAATAAGGAATAATGGGATTCAAATTTAAAGCAAGTTTTCATTTATTTCACTCTACCAGGCCAAATTAGAGAAACCCATCTAGTTGATGGTTTTAGATTGTTATGGATGAATGAAAAGCCATGTATTCTATGAAAACCATCCAACATCCATAAATTGTTCTCAAATTGCTATTTTAATATAAAAGAAAACAGAAATTTATTTCTTTCTTTGTTCCATTGATTTATATAGCCACCCAATTTAAAATTCTGGGTGGCTAACATTAAAATCAGAAAACATAAACTAACAAGATAAAACCAACATGACAGAAGGTACAACATAATCCAGGTCAAACCACAATCATTCAAGTTCAACCATTATAAAGAAACATGTTTAACACTCTGGTCCAATACCTGAGGAAAAGGCCAAGTCTTCAAGGCCTTATGGAAAGTCAACCACGTTTGTGTCATCAAGGCATGCTGTTCCAAAGGACAGGTGCTTACATATGAATGGTACACCCATGACCTAAATCACTTAATTCTGAACAAGTTGCAGTTTCTGGATGGTCTTCAAGAGTAACTCCATGTAGAGCAAGTTACAATAGTCCAATTGGAGATAATCAAGACATGAGTGATTGTTAGTTGGACCTCCACATCCAGGTATGGGCACAAGATGCATTTGCACACAGGCCTTCTTGGTCACTACTGTTACCTGCTCTTAAACCAATACCCAAAAGTCCAAGAGAAATTGCACAAAAGTTCTGTCTGGAGGAGTGTTACCACATCCAGAAATGAAATTTCATGTGTGTGTGTGTTAAAACCTACTCAGTCTTTCTAAAATTAGGTTAAAACCTGTCCATCCCCATCCATATGTCTGCAAACTCCAGACAATGAGAAGGGCTCTTGAAAGCACTTCTTAGTTGTAAATAGTAGAGATATATAACTAATCATCATCAACTCATTGATGATACTTAATCATGAGACAATAAATGACTTCACCCAGTGGCTTCATATAGATGTTAAATAGGAGCAGACAGAGTAGATCCCCAGGGATCCCCTACTTTACAAAGTCTGGGTATAGGATTAAATTTCTCCATTCCTACTGAGAGAGACTAGACCTACTAGATCAGTACTTTCCAAACCCAACAATGGAAAATATAAAAGTTTTCTTTGGGGAACAAAGAAGCCCCAAATGTAATGACTTGGCTAATGAAAGAAAATGGTTTGGGAAGCATTGCATGAGACAACAGAGACTAGATTTGAAGAAGGAGCATAATTACCATTTTTCTCACAAAATAAGGCTGGGCCTTATTTTTTTTTTGAGCCCCGAAAAAACGGCTAGGCTGTCTTTTCGGGGGTAACTTAATTTCCTCCCCCACCTAGAGCAGCCCATATGCACGTACCTCTCCACGAGGCCATTTCTATCAGCCAAGGAAAGCTCCCCGAAGGCAGAGTCCCCAGCCGCTTCAGGGCGAGGCGTGGCTGCCCGTGATCCCCTCGCCATTAGGCAGTGTCTTTCGGGCGATGGAAGCTCCCCAAGGGCAGTCACCAGCCACTTCGATTGGCCGGTAGAAGTGGCCTCGGGGCGAGCACACATGCACACTCCCCTCACCACGAGGCCATTTCTATCGACTAACGAAAGCTCCCCAAAGGCAGAGTCCTCAGCCGCTTTGGGGCGAGGCATGGCTGCCCGTGTCCCCTCGCCATTAGTCAGTGTCTTTCGGGCAATGGAAGCTCCCCAAGGGCAGTCACCAGCCACTTCTATTGGCCGATAGAAGCGGCCTCATAGTGGTCGGCTTCGGCAGCGGCAGGGATTCGCGATACTGCGCGATCCCTGCGGCGCTAGCTGTCTTGGTGCCTCCGATCCCGACGGGTCTGGAGGCTAAGGCTGCCCCGCAGAGGCAGCCGAAGACAGGGGGGATCCGGAGAGGGGTTTGGGGGTGTTGCAGACCCCCTCCCCAGCCGGCAAAACCCTCTTTTCTCAAGCCGGTGGAGCGGCGGTCTGTAATGGCCGCCACAAAGAAGCCGGCAGCTGGGTAAGACTGTGCAGGAGGAAGAGGGAGAAAGTTTTGAAGAGAAAGTTTTTTCTTGGCTGACCCAGGACTTTAAGATACACCTAACATCCTGAAAACTATGATTTTTTGAATGATACTTTGTTTCCAGAGGAGAATTTCAAGCGGCAAATTCGAGGTGCTGAAAGGGAAAGTTTACTCTCCTTCCCTATGGAATCAACAAATGGATATTGAGAAACCTGTCTTTTTGTAGAAGGTAAAAATTTGGCTCCTTGTTATAAGTGGGAAGGGAGAGGGCAAAAAAAATATTAAGATCTTGTTGGAGGAGATGCCTTGAAGATTTTGAGACTAGAAATTAATTGCAACAAGGCTTTAAAATATAGATTGGACTTTCCTTTTCTTTTTATTGATATTACCCCAGGAAGAGAAAGTGAGAACTTTGTGCTTTGTTTGGACTGATTGATGACTCTGGGACTTTGGGGAACTGTTCTAACTTTTGAAACATCTTGGTTGTTTTAAGAAGAAGAAAAAAAGAAAAGATTTACAATGGCTTTACCTGTTGATGAACTTAGAAAGGAATATGGAAAAATAAAGAAAGAAGGCAAGGACGCTGTGAAAGAAACTTTTCATTTTTTAGAAATGGCGCTTGCTATTTATCAGCAAACACAACAACAGATGGAGAAAGCGGAAGAAGAAGAAGAAGATGCCATCTTTAATGAATCCAAAAATTTAATTAAGAAAGAAAGGAGAAAGAGAGGAAGGAAAATGAAGGACTTAAGACTTAAAAAAACACCCAAGAAAGAGAAAAATAAGATGCAAAATCAACACAATGTTAGAAAGCAAAAGAAAAAAGGAATACAACAGAGAGGGGAAGCTAACAAGGCAGAGGTTAGGAGAGGGGGGAATAAAAAGGTCAGGTGGGATAAGAAAGGAGGGGAAAAGGGGGAAAAAAGCCACAAAGGTATGAAACAAGATGCGAAAAAAGGAATTTTTTTTAGGGATAAAGGGTAAATGTATAATTTCTTTAAAAAAGAAGATTCTGCAAGGTACATAAGATGGTATTGTAGTATTCATATTAGAAATAGAAAACTAGAATGTTATAAGAATTAATAAAAGGTTAAAATATTGAAATGTTTAGTAATGATAGACTTTAAAATTTAATAAAATATTAAAGGGAATGTTTAAAATATTGAGTTTAATTAAAGAGTTTAATTGACTATTGTGTTGATGTTATTATAAACTTATTACTGTAGCATTTGTCTTTGAAATAGATAATTGGAATGTTATAAGATTTAACATTTAGATTTATTATCTAATTATGTATTTAATCACTTTGGATTTATTATTTTTTCTTCTTTTTAAAAGTTAGTAGGTAGAATGTACTAAGCAGAATCAGATTGGGTACTAGGCGTTATTTTAAATGTTAACAGCGGGACGATAGAAAGGCATCATACTCTGATTAGTGATTTCAGGAGAAATCCTTTTTTTCTTACTATAGGGAATGAGATAAATGGATAATTTGGAAAGAATGGACAAAAGATACAAGCATAATGATTTAAATTAAAATGAATTAAATAAAATAGAATTAAGAAGAGTGAAAAGCGGGGAGAAGCTATATAGAAGATATAGAATGGTAAATAAGATAGGTAATGGTATATAAGACGAGCACGAATTTAATTGAAGTCCATATAGAGAGAGGTAATCTGGGACCAAGTTACTTTCTAAAAAGAAGTTTTATGTTTTTGTGTTTTGTGTGTTTATGTCTGTGTGAGAATTAATAAAACCTTGGAGGAATGTTGGATGAGAATAACGGTAACCAAATCAGAGAGAAATGAAGATGATAACTATAAATGGATAAATATAGGAAAAAATAATAATAATAATGAAATTGAATAAGAGTTAAGAGAAATAATGAGAAATTTGTTAAGAGATATTTATATGTTCATATGGAAATGGTGTAAAATAGAATTATGTTGTATAAAATAATGTTTTATTCGACTTGTAAAATTTATAATGGAAAGAGGTTTTATGTATTCAATGGTTAATGATGGTTTGTTTGTCTTTAAAATTAATAAAATTTGTTTCAAAAAAAAAAAAGAAGAAGCGGCCTCATGGCAAGGGGAGTATGTGTGTGTGCACTTGCCCCGAGGCCGCTTCTACCAACCGATCGAAGTGGCTGGTGACTGCCCTTGGGGAGCTTCCATTGCCCGAAAGACACTGCCTAATGGCGAGGGGACACGGGCAGCCATGCTTTGCCCTGAAGCGGCTGGGGACTCTGCCTTTTGGGGAGCTTCTATCAGCTGATGTTCTATTGGTAGACTGGGGTATTCTAGCCTAGGCTACCTGCAGGGCACTCCTAAAGGCAAGTTTTCTCCCCAACCCCCGCCTTTCCCTCCCATTTCTCTTCACCTCATGTAGTTCTAACAAATGATGTGAGAAATGGCAGGAAAATGCATAGATTAAATAGACCTAAATTTTGGGGGTGGGGCTTAATTTCACCTCACGCCTAGAAATCATGCTGGGCCTTCCTATTGGTGGAGGCCGTATTGTTGGAAAAACACGGTACTACAAGGCCATTTTCCCATTTCCAAACTCCAAATTTTGTCCAAAAGAATCCCATGTTTGATATGTCTATGGAGATTCTCAGTCATTCAGATCATGGTTGTCCCAAAGGTGCTTTTTCAAGAGGCAACTGGATTTTCTGGGTTGTTTTTTTTAAAAAGATGTTTCACTTCTCATCCAAGAAGCTTTTTCAGCTCTGACTGGATGGTGAGGAATGCAGACAGCTGGTCATTTGCATTCTTTAAGAAAGTTATTAAGGTCACCTATAGATGACACAAATAAATGACCAGCTGTCTGCAAAGTGTATAAATCCTTCCATTCCCCACTATCCAGTCAGAACTAAAAAAGCTTTTTGGATGAGAAGTGAAACGTCTTCAAAGAAAATCCAGAAAGTCCAGTTCCCTCTTGAAAAAGCATCTTTGGGACACCCATGATTGATAGTATTGATAACTGCTTGAGAAGCCAAGGAGGGCCTGGATAGATGCATTACTCCTATTTCAATTCCACCAGAAATATGTATGAGCACAATCAATATTGCCTCAGTACTCCATACTGGGCAGAAACCTGAATGAAAAAGATCCAGATAATCTATTTCTTCCTGAAGTCTCTGAAACTGCCAATTGATAACCTTTTCAACAACATTTCCTAAAAAGGGAAAGAAGAAAAGTTGAAAATTGTCTGCCTCTAGTATAAACTTTAAGTTCAGAGAGCAATTTTCATCCTCATATTTATTTTTTATTTAAAGTAATTGATACCAATTCAACTTTAATTTTCATCCTGATTCACTCATAATGGATGTGTATGGCCGTAAAAGCATCACTCAAAGGCCCCCAAATTGGGCACATTGTTTCTATTCCATGCCTTGAGCGGCAGAATGCTTTTTTTTTATCCCTCCCCTCCTTAAGTCATTGGGTTTAGTTTTGCTTAGCTTCAAACAAGGCTGCTACTTTGTATGGCTTCTGGCCATTTTTCCAGATTTCTTAAATGCCCCTGAGGCAGTATCCTTTGCTGCTCCACTCCACTTACTTCATTTGGATATCAGCAGGTTCATCAGAATGACTCTCAGTGATAATTCCAACTCTTTTTGAAAACATGTAGATGAAGTCCCAGAACTAAGTGGCCGCCTCTCCAAAGGCTGTTGTGTTTGACTCTGGCAAGAGGCTTCCTCATTATGATCTGGTAAATATATTCAGGCAAAGGTAGCAATCTGTCACTTCCTTCATTTTTTTCTTCCAGAGAAGCATTGGGGTGTGTTAATTCACCCTGAAACCCTCCCAGGAAGCAGCCTGGCTTGGAGAAGAGGCAGGGACTTGCCAAGGTATAATTGGGAACTGGGGAGGGTGCACAGCTTGGAACTCATTTGCAAGCATTGCCTCCCTCACCCATCCTGGTATCTGTCCATCTCTCTCCACTTAACTTGGCAACATCAAGAAGCAGCTTGTCCTTGTTACAGAGCAGCCATTAACAGTGTTGACCTTTCTTTTGAATAGACTTTCCCAGTGGCAAATCAGACATCTGTACCTTTCTGCAGCCTGTTCCTCAAAAGGCTGTCAGTGAAGCTCAGTGGATCAGGACCATGCATCTGCCACCCCCACCAAGCTGCTCTGCTTGATTTGCAGTCCTGCTCTCATTTCCTTACGCACAGGGAAAGAAAAATTGGCAAATTAAGGACTCATAATTTTGTCATGCTCACAGGAAGCCTATTGAGGATCACTGCTGGAAAGTCTGCCTCCTCCTTCCTTTCTCTCTGTCTTTGGCACTTATCTGAAGCTGATACAGAATAATGGGTTTGGGATGTGCAAAGCTATCATGAGTACTATGAACATTTTTTTATCGGTGCCTTATAGCCCAGTCCCTTTATCACATTATGTCACATCTCCAGTATACCTTCACTGCCAACAAGAGGAGGGGAGGAGCAGAAGGAGAAGGAATTAAAACTGCCTCGACTTAGGCAAAATCTCATGACACTCAAGATGAGTCATTACCTCTAAAAGCTGAATGCCATTTTCAAGACTCTCTATATAACCTTACACAGTCAACCTCAACATGATTAATGATACAGTTCAAATCATAATCCATCTAATCTACTACAATCAACTATCCAAAATTCTGAGCAGAGATCAGGCTACAAGTTCTCTTGCTTCTGATAGGTCCAGGAATACCATATGCACATGGTCAATGTCAGGATTGTTGCAAATTGACACCTTTTCCTCTCAGCAGAGGTTATTGGTTGTAATACTTGTCCTTCTACAAAGAGTAGTAGATGCCAGATGCAAACTTGACAATCTTTAAGACTATTCTTAATAATTCAACTTTTTCCTATTTCTGGAAAACAAAGCTGTTTTTCATGTGCTTAGCTCCTGATTTCTGAAACTGGGCTGTTGCAAGTGTACTAAAGGAAGCTATTCTAACTCCAGAATTTAAAACTGCCAGACTAATTCAGAATTTGGGTTCTTTATATTAATGTTTAGAGGGGAAATTAAAAGCACAAAACCCACACGTATATCTTAAAATCTGTATTTAGCAAAATCTCTATCATCCCCCATAATATTTAATTTTATGTAAAATTAGTGCGAATATTTATAGTTTCTATCTACTCATTGTGATGAATATCAGAAAAAGTGGGCAGCAGTATCTGAAGCAAGGAGACAAAGTCTTTTATATATAATAATTGTATTAAACTTTACTATTAAAAAGATTTCAACTAATACAAACTAAAAAGATAAAAGAATAAAAGAAATATAATGCAGAAAAGTAGAAAAGAGAAAAAATTAGAAAAGAAACAATTCTCTTCATCATAGCAAGCATAAACAATTTTAGTAACTTAACACCTCTTAAAATACAAGTGATCTCTTCCTCCCATATCCCATCCCTTCTCTATGAACAAATCTTTAAAACCTAGTATCAGTCCTAGTATCAGCAAAATCCATTAAGTATTACTAGACATATCTTTTTTAACTTTGATTAAATAAACCAACTTTATATCCTTCCCTTCACATCTAACACTATTGATTTTTAATCCCTTCAAATAATCTTCTAGAATTTAATTGCTTTTCTTTTTCTTTTCTTTGTCCCTCCTCACAAAATCCTTCAAAACTTTAACTTTAACTATAGGAAAGTTATCCTATATCTGGCTTGTTATTTGTATAACTGTTTTAATTATTAAGACATCAGCTGATTTCAGTTGTATATCCAGTGTAATTTCTTTTTCCATATCATTCTTGTACCCTGTCATTTTTAAATCCATTTTCAGATCAGTCTTATCAGGTAAAACTTATTTTTTCCCCATAATAACTTTTAAACACAGTCCTGTCTATGATAACAGACACTCTTAAAATTAACTTTTGGACCTTTCCTTCAGTACATCTGATGTTTTTTTTTTTTTAAACAAGTTTTATTAATTTTTAAAACACACAAATTATCATTATTCATTACATGTTTAAACCTTTTTTCATTGTAAATTTAACAAGTCAGGTAAATTATGATTCTGTTTTAAACCATTTCCATATAACATACAAAAACCTCTTATTCAATTTCTCTTTACTTCTCTTTACTCTTATTCAATATCATTATTATTATTTCATCTATTTCTTTCTGACTTAGTTACCATTATTCTCATTCTATATTTCTACAAGTTTTTACTAATTCTCCCCCCCAAAAAAACATATACACACAACACACAAAACATAAAAAAAATCTTTTTGGAAAGTAACTTGGACCCAGGTATCTCTCTCTTCATGGACTTCAATTATATTCATGCTCATCTTACATATCATTACTTATTTTATTTACCATTCTAAGCCTTCTATATTAACTTCTCCACATATTTCACCCTTCTTAATTCTTTCTTAATTAATCATCTTAGTTTGAATCATTATATTTGTATCTTTTGTCCATTTTTTATCATCCCTTTGTCTCATTCCTTATAAGAAAGAAGAAAATAAGTTTCTCCTGAAATCATTAATCAGAGTATGATGCCTTTCTATCTCCCCCCCTAAGTTAATCAAATTAATCTTTAAAATAATATCCAATACCCAATCCGATTTTGCTTGGTACATTCTATCTAACTAGTACATCCAAAATAATTAAGTGCATAATTAGACAATAAATCCAAATATTAAAAAAAAATACTATAATAAAAATTTTATAATAACATCAATACCATAATCTTATTAAACTCTTTAATTAAAACAGTATTCTAAACCTCCCCTATTATTAAATTTTAAAGCCAATCATTTTTAAACATTTTAACATTTTAATCTCTTATCAACTCTTAAACCATTACAATACTACCATCTCATCTTATGTACCTTGCAAAATCTTTTTTAAAAAAATTATACTTTATCCATTATCCATAAAAAATTCCTTTTTTTCATTTAATTTCAAAACATTGTAGCTTTTCTCCACCTTTTCCCTTTCTTTCTTCTCCCAACAAACCTTTTCACCCCTCTTCTTCTAGCCTCTGCCTTACTGGCTTCCCTTCTCTGTCGTATTCCTTTTCCCTTTTGTTTACTATCATCATATTGGTTTTGCACCTTATTTTTCCCTTTCTTAAATGTTTTTTTAGATCTTAAGTCCTTTAGTTTTCTTCTTTTCTCTCTTCCTTCTTTCTTGATCAAATTCTGAGATTCATTAAAAATGGCTCCTTCCTTTCTTTCTTGTTCCTCTGCTGTCTTCATCTGTTGTAATGTTTGTTGATAGTTAGTAAGCGCCATTTCTAAAAAAAGGAAAGCTTCTTCCACACCATCTTTACCATTTTTTTTTGCTTGTTCATATTCTTTTCTTAGTTCCTCAACAGAAAGAGCCATTATAAATCTTTTCTTTTCTTTTCCCCTTCTTTCTTCTTACAACAACCAGAATATTCAAAAGAAAACTTTCTCCTTCTGGGGTAATATCAATCAAAGAGAAAGAAAGTCCAAATCTGTTTAAAATCTTATTGCAATATATTCTAGTCTTCAAATCCTTAAGGCATCTCCTCCAACAAAGTCTTAGCATACAAATATTTTCTTTTTAATCCTCTCTCTTCCCACTCATTGCTTAAAACCAATTTTCACCTAAAAAAATTAGGTTTCTTAATATCCAGTTATTTATTCCGTAGGAAAAGAGGGAAAGCTATCCTTTCAGCACCATCAAACAGCCGCTTTTTTCCTCTTCTGGCAGGTACTATTCAGAAAGTCATACTTTTCAGGAATTTTATTAAATATGTCTTAGAGTCCTAGGAGCCAAGAAAAACTTTCTCCTCTCAAGCACTTTCTCCACTTCCTCCTGCGCATTCTTACCCGGCTGCCAGCTTCTTTGTGGCGGCCATTACGGACCGCCGCTGCACCGCCCTGGGAAAAGGGGTTCTACCGGCCGGGAGGGGGTCTGCAACACCCTCAAACCCCTCTCCGGATCCCCCTACCTTCAGCTGCCCCTGCAGGGCAGCCTAGCTCCGTACCCGTCTGGGTCGGAGCCCCAGAAGCGGCTAGCGCGGCAGGGATCGCGCAGCTTCGCAAATCCCTGCCGCTCGCGAAGCCGACAAACTGGAAGTTGCCCAGTACATCTGATGTTAAAGTATTAACTATTAACTAGTTTATTACATATTTTGTTCCATGCTGTATTAATAAATCAAGTTTAAGTGTTCTTCTGCAACAAAAGAGTGTTCTTCTCCCAAAAACAAAATTATTAAATCTCTCTCTCTCTCTCTCTCTCTCTCTCTCTCTCTCTCTCTCTGTGTGTGTGTGTGTGTGTGTGTGTATCTGTGTGTGTGTGTTTCCGAATATGTTTGGGGTATGTGCAGCTGTTGGAAGCTGAACTCCTAGCAATTTTAGACTGAGGAGCACAGAAATGAAAGTTGTAGAGAGTAAATTTCATGATTTTATTTGTTTGAACTGTCTAATGATCATACTAATATCAATATACTCTAACCAAAGACTAGTAATAAAAGCACCATCAAAGTTTGCTTCTCAATTTCCACAAATATAAATAATTTTCCCAACATACTTTATTCTTTTTCCCCTTTCAAATAATCTTTCTGATATCTATCAGTTCACTTTCAATATTTCAATGTGCATTTGTCACACCACCTGCATACCATATGCACACACAAGAGTGGAGGACAAGTGATAAGTTGACAATGGGGGCCATGTGTGTTATGCTAACAGGAGTATGTTCATTAAAACAATTGCAGATTAATTATGTGAAGGATCTGTTTGAATTGATGTTTTATTCTCTAATTAGGCAAGGAATGCCAGAAGTCGGAAAGAGTTTTAGGCCCAGATTCAAAGGCTTGTTGATTCTGTGGTGATTGGGTGACATTTGCATCTTCAAACAATGAAGCCAGCTGCTGGTGGGAATGTCTCAGTTGAAATGGAAGAAGTAGTGAGCCAACTGATTTTCTCATGTTGTCAGTCATACCCTCTAGGTCTCTCTTTCTCTCCTATCCATCCCCTTGTTAACAGAGCAAACTTAGCCATAATAGATGATTAGAATGACAATCCCCTGCAATTACCATGCAGGGAACACTATGTTATATTGCTGTGAGAATCAAATATCAGTTCTGTCTTTTTAATATTGTGAAACTTTGAAATCAGTAGCTTGACAATTTCTATATAAGCACATTATTTGGATAAAGTATAATGCACTTTATTTGATTTATTTAAAGTATCATGTGAAACCAGCCTCTTAGTTTATAAGCCATAGTCCAGGGGTGTCAAACTCACATCATCATGGCTGGGTCACGTGATGTATAGGGACTTTCCCCCCTTCGCTAAATCGGGTGTGGGTATGGCCAGCATGTGATGCATCTGGCCCATGGGCCAAGTGTTTGACAGCCCTGCCATAGTCTATAGTTTAGTATATGAAACCTATCAATGGTTTATTGTTTATTCCACAACTGTAGTTGTACAAATCAGGGCTTAATATAATGTAATAATACTTTCTTAGATACTCTACTTGCATTTTCAGTGATTCAAGTAGGTCAAAAGAAACACAGAATTTATCATTTAGTTTTCTATGGCCCTTAATTCTTCACTGAGGTCTACATCTATTCAAAGGAGGTGGAGTTTTTGGAAGGGTATGATCCATATATAAGGTTATCTTCTCAAATTCAACTATCAATCATTTCAGGATAGAATATTACCTTTTGAATGTTCAACAAGAAAACAAGTTCAATAAAATTGATTGTTTTATTTTAATTATTTTTCTGTCCTCATGGAGCACCCTGCAGCATCTTAGGATGTCATTGAATGTTTATGATTCCCAGATAGGTTGTGTTTATATATTTATAGGCATTGTTTGAGTTTTCTCTACTTATTACTACAGTTGATGGAATAATATGTGTAGATGTACATATATCAACTGAACTTATTGATTCATTATTATACATTTACTGAGAGTCTGTACACTGCACGAACCAGAAAGAGGGCTGAAAAAGTATCTAGAAACCCCTCCACATCCAGGATATAATTTGTTTCCACTTCTTCTCTCTGGATGCTGCTCTACCGCATTGTGTGCCAAAACAATTAGACACAAAGATAGTTTTTTTCCCCGTGCCATCCCTCTGCTAAATGCCTAATTCCCACAGCACTCTCTTGGGCCTAAAGATATTTACCCATGTAGTAGGGCTGTATTGATATCATCCTTCTCATCTTCTCATCTTTCCTACTACCTTCTCCTATTGTATCTGATTTATCACTGAAAAAAGTAACATTTTTGTTATTCCTTGTGACCATTGCAGTGTCCCTGTAGTCACATGATCACAATTTGGATACTTGGCAACCATTGTGCATTTACAATGGTCACCGTATCCTATAGTCATGTGATCGTCATTTGTGACTTTCCAGCTGGCTTCCAACAAGAAAAGTCAATGGAAATGTCAACAGGAAATTGCAAAATATGGTCATATGATATCTTGCTTAGCTATCACAACCAGACTGCCAGAACTGCTATTGTCAGTCAATACGGTTATAATGAATCTCTTAATGACCAGTTCACTTAGTGATGGTGTTGCTTGCCCTAATTAGCTAAAGCAGGCTGGTCAAACTGGCAGCCCATGGGCTAGATGCATCATGCACAGGCCATGCCTACCCCGGCTCCACAAAGGCAAAAAATGTCATGATAAATCATGATACACCATGTGACACAATTGAGTTTTACACCAATGAGCTAAAGAAATATTACCTTTTACTGGTACTCAGTATCTTTGCCTTTTTAAAAATGTCATCTCCTAGCATAATGAGCTTACTCCTTTTAGCACGGAAAACTAAGTACTGGAAAATATTGAAGTTTTTGCATTTTCTAGCAATTAGAGCTATCATAGGCTGGGTCCAGCTGTTCTATTTTATGATCATACCTGTAGATTTCATGTACATAAGTATTGGAAAGCACAATGGAACCTTTAATGGACATAATATTATGAGATCCATTTTGAAAGGAAACTATCTCCTTGTGACACCATATGAAGGCTATCTGAGAGATACAGTAGGAATGGACTTATTGAAAAGCAGGTTCTTCTGTCCTTAGAGCTCTCAGGTGATCCAGAAGGACATCATGGTTGATGGTATTGAATGCCACTCTTGAAAAGAACTAACACAATCACACTCTGTCCCTCTGAAAAATCATCCATCCTGCTGATCAAGGCAGTTTCAGTCCTGTTCTGAAGCCACTTTGATCAAGATAATTTCTTCCAGCAGGAGAAAAAAAATGTTTTACTTGTCCCAGGCAGGATAATGTTAAGCTCTGGTTATTCTATTTTCTATGTTCTGGAAGGATGAGAAAAACTCTATATAACAAAACATTGTTATCCCCTTTGGATTGCAATCCCCATGTTCACAGCTTTGCTGAAGACAAACATCCTTCTAATAACAAAAACAACCAATGACACATATTTTCATGCTTGACACTCAGTTCTAGTAAGACAGGAAAATACACAAGAGGCAGAATGGATCATGTTTTAAGTTTGCATAGAATTTCTTGGTCGGGATTATTTTACCAATGGATATTAGAAATGGAGCGGTTATGTCCAGAGCAGCAAAATTGCCATGGGCTTTCATTAAGACATGGACATTTTGAAAGAGGTGTCAATAGTTTAGAGGTCATCCAAAGCTGCTTAAATGAGGGGGAGGTGAGTTGATTAACGACTATATTGCAATGCCTGTTCTTCTGATCTGTCTTCAGAAAGCATCCTTCTATTTTTCATTCCCAGACCTGAGGGTGGGGGAGGGGGAGAGAGTGCAAGAGCAGGAAGGAGGATTAAATTATGTAAATCAGGCTGGAGTTGTTTAACCTTTGTATAATAGCACAGTCTCAGGAAAAAAGAGAGAACTAAGCCCATTATCAGACACAGAACAGCAAGACCATTTGGGGGAGCTTAAGGCTGATCCTTCTTAGCCCCTTCTGGGTTGTTATACAAAGAACTGTTTAGTTCCTCTTCTGGTTTTGGCAAAAGAGCTTTGGAGAATTATTTATGTATTGCATTTGTAACCCATTCTCCTTCCAAAGAGCTCAGAATGGCTTACATATGGTTCACAGACGGTCTTCCCAACCAAGTGATGCTCTGAGCCAGACATACTTAGCTTCAAAAGGAGAAAAGAATCATCTGCCATCAGGCCATTCTTCTGGCTTTCACACTGCAGCATCAGGTCCTTTTGTCTTGCACAGATTTAAAGCAGGAACTCCTCCTAAATTTCTTGCCATATTCCCCATTATCCATGCTGAGAATTCTTAGTTGTTGTGCTCTACAGTATGAACTACTTGTATACTGGCAGCAATTGCCTATGTTGCAATCAAAGCATTTGTGAAATAATCATAGGAATAAACTTCACCTTCTCTGCATAGAAGATGCATAAAATCCATTTTAACTTACTATCTGTTTACTTCATTTGTGATTTTACGAGCACTATTGGAGTATATCGACTGGAGAAGAAAACATAGGGGCAAAACAGATTTGTAAGTGTTGCTCCAGAATAACAAAATATTTTGCTAGAGATTATTCTTAGTAAAATAAATAGCTTGCTCTGATTGTAGCCTTGTGCATTGACATTTGAAATATTTATAAGTACAGTCATACCACCATATGGATCCTATTCGGGAGGTGCATTGAGTAGCTTGATCCCATTTGCTGCTTCTGCAGCCTATTATGCATCCATATTATCAACAGATTAAGTGCAATACCAGAACAAGTCTTGACAATGGCTAAATCTAAAATTCTAGCCAACTGTCAAAACTCACCAGCTGCTTAGCCCCAGCTAAGCCTACCTTAGGAAAAGCAATTGGTAGCAATTAGCTTGCAACATTTAGTGGGAAATTAAACCAAGGGAATCCATCATTCACCTCTCTTAACTTCCCCCACCTTAAAATTAGGATCACTTCTTGACCTCATAATTGAGACAAAATAGGGTTCAGCAATGGTGATGTAAAGTATACCAGCAAACTTTCCCACTGTCTCAGGAACTGGAGGAAAGCAATTTAAGACATGTTTGAGGAATTGTCAAATTCAGTTCCTAATTATACTGCAAAGAAATGGGTACTAATGGGCCAGTTGAAACAGACTTCTATAATAAGCAAAGCGATTTCTCCTAAGATAGTCCACTTGCAGTTTGTGGTAATTAGGTTTGTGAGAGTTGAAATTGAGACATAGGCCAGATTTGACCTGGATGCTGCTCATTGACCATACTATTAGAGAGCAGACCTTTGCAATATATAATATGTAACCTACTGAGCAGAACAGAGAACATCTCTTCACATGTCACTGTTTAATGTGTACCTGCTCTATTTTTTTTATTCTATCCAGAGGAATCTACCAGCAATCCAATGTTATAGATTCACTTTTAGGTTGCTGCAAATAATTCAGTTATTTACAAGGTGTTTATGGAACAGTGGTGGGTAGCAAAGTGGGTTACCACCGGTTCAGTGGGTGTGGCAGGGTGGGCACGCTTTGCGTGTGCATGCCAAACACACACTTTACGCATGCGCAGAGACTTTCCTACTCACCTCCTGCAATCCTGCACTCTCCCTGTAGCTTTAGCAGCTGACGTGTAGCAATCTGCTGTGCCACGCAAAACAGCTGCGCTTCAAAAGCTGGGAATAAAGATCAGTATGGGAGCCCAGGCAGGCGGGTAGGCCCAACAGCAGCTCCTCAGAGAGAACAGGTTCGGTGTCCGCTGATCTTTGCCGCTACCAGTAGGCCAGAACCGGGCCGAACCAGTAGAATAGCACCACTGCTATGGAAGTTCTCAGTTACCCAGGTAATGGTTGTCCCAAAAGCGCTTTTAAAAAAGGTGACTGGACTTTTTGATTTTTCTTCAAGATTTTTTGCTTCTCATGCAAGAAGCTTTTTCAGCTCTTTTGCTTCTCTTCAGAAGAAGCTTCTTGGATGAGAAGTGAAACATCTTGAAGAAAAATCAGGAAGTCCAGTCCTCCTTCTCCTCCTCTTCCTCCTTTTGTAGAAAAAGCACTTTGGGGACAGTTATTTGCAAGGATTCATCTGAATAAGTTATTCTGTGACAAAGCTCTCAGCATCATACCATGAAATTGTACTGCCTAAACTGCACTCCAAATGATGCTTCCTTTCTGCCCACAAAGGTCAATATATTAAATAATCATCAGGGGGGAAACACCTGGGCACAAACAGATCCCCCCTGATACCTCCAGCTCAAATACACCCCAACCGGCACCCAGATGAAACCTAGCTTCCTAACAAATGATAGCCATCCATTTACTGGGAGCCAAGCTGCACTAAAAGCCTCCAATACAGGAACACAATGTTGCCAGCCAATCAAGACAAAAAAAGCCACAAAACAGACAGAAGATATTAGAAACACCAATAAAGCAGAACACAGCAAACTCCAAGACCAATAAACACAGACCAAGACTCCCAACCAATCAGGATGAAGAAAAAACCATTCTGGCACAGCAGTAGGCTAGCCCCAAATTTAAAACTGAAACAACTGTAAAAGTCTGACTCACAGACGAACACAATACAGAAGCCTGATGATGGCAGATGAGATTCTGCCGAAACGTTGCTACAACTTTAAAAGCACAACTATAATGACGTGGGAAAATACCCGAACAAAGCTGAATATCATATATATATCATATGTATGTATGTATGTATGTATGTATGTATGTATGGATGGATGGATGGATGGATATGGATATGGATATGGATATGGATATGGATATGGATATGGATATACATACACACACATACACATACACAAATTAAATATAATTAAGGTAGAGGAAAGAGCAATGGATGAGGTTAGTGGATTTTGTGAAAACCCTTACTCCTTATATTTTTTTAGCTCCACTAACAAGGTGGATATATAAAGATGAACTATAGAAGACTGTTTAGAACAGTGTTTCTTCAACCTCAGCAACATTAAGATGTCTGAATACTATCTGGGGAAATTCTGGGAGTTAAATTCCACACATCTTAAAATTGCTGATGTTGATAATGACTGGTTTAGACTGTCACCATAGAGTAGAAAGAACAATAGAAGGTTCTGTTCTCAGAATAATAAGATCTTCTTGACTCTGATGGGTATCTGGATTCTCAGCCCTTAATATTTTCTCTGAGTACTGTAACTCTACATTTTCTAAAATTTGGCAACTTTCTTCCATTCTGCCATCTCAGACTTTTGCCAGTGTGTTTTTTATGAGGCAAAAAAATGGATTTATCACAGTGTTCTTTCTCCTGCCACTCTAGATATGTTAGGGTACAATTTCTATGATCCCCACACAATATTCAGCCTGGAAATCTACATAAAAGATTGTCATTAGCTAAGAAACATGTATTTTAGGGAATCGGGATGCTCTTTAAATCTAATTGCCTCAAGATGGAAGAGATTCTATAATGGCAATTATTCTGATATATAACCATTATCCTTGTATAACCATCCATTCTAGGGTTAGGAAGATAGTGAACAGGCTTCACGGATATCTCACAGCTATGGGATAAAATATTAAACAGGCAGAATTATTTACTTCTAAAGCAGCAGTCCCTCTGTATGGGGCAAGAAGCTGATGCCTGTGTTGGAGAGAGCTACCAAACTAAATAATAAATACCTATCAATCTAAGATAATAAATAATAGATTGCACATTTCTATTGGATCTTGCTCCTTTCACTAACCACTGTGGAAGGGTGAGGCTATTGTTTATAGAGAGTGGATTGGAAATTAGTTGCTTTGATGGTCTCTAGGCTACTATAAACAATTTCCCAAGTACCACTAAGCTGCAGGTAGAGGGGTGGTTGTGTGTTACTTAGATTTGATATTAAATTGATTAATCCATCTGACTTACTGTGGTGGTACAGTTGTGAGCCTGTACATAAGTAAAGAGGGATTAAATGGCAACAGAGTATATATGGAAGAGTGATTCCCTCCTATATCTTATTATGTCAGTTCCAGAAAATCTTTTTTTTTGGGGAGCTGAGAGGCTGACTGTCTCATAATAATCATGATATGAATAAGTATTAGTTTGCATTTACACGTAGAAAATCTTTATTCTGTTGTTTCTGAACCTGTTTGAAAACAGGGATGTAATTAGTTTTTAATATTTGTATTGTCTGGGTTTTGTTATGCTCTTTATAAAAATACATGGAAATATCCATTTATTAATAGAGAGAAAATGATGCAAAAGTGCATAGAGAAAAAATGTGCAAATCAGAGGTTATATTAGAGGAAATTGTAAGAGTATCAAACTCAGAGTATCTTTTGGTATCCATAACATCACACAAGTGCCAAATGACAGGCGCATAGCATCATGCAAATGCTGCCATCATGTTCCAATTGTTTGATGCAAGTTTCCTAGGTTGCAGCATTTTGCATGAGAGTAATGCATATTTTATTATTTGCCTCTCTTACTTCCCTTGTGTGTACACATTTTCATGCAAATATTCCCCCCACCCTGAGAACTATTGAGGAAATTACACGGAACAAACCTACATTGGAAAAGAAAAGAGAAATGAGTAAGACTATGTTGTGATAAAGCTGTCCTTAGGGGTGTCCTCCTCACTGTATTTAGGAATCCTTCTTAATCAGTGGTAGGATTCAAAGATTTTTACCACCGGTTCAGTGGGTGTGGCTTGGTGGGCATGCTTTGTGTATGTGCACACACTTTGCATGCACATACGCGCCAAATGCTCACTTTGCACAGGTGCAGAGGCATTCCAACTCACCTCCTGCAAGCCTGCACTCTTCCTTTCTCTTCAGCAGCTGCCGTGTGGCACTCTGCTGTGCTGCACAAAGAAACTGTGCTTCAAAAGCAGGGAATAAAGGTGAAGATGTGAGCCCAGGCAGGCAGCTGGACCCAACAGCAAAGTGGCGGAGAGAACCAATTTGGTCTCTGTTGCTCATTGGCAGTACCAGTTCGGCAGAACTGAGCCAAACCAGTAGAATACCACCATTGTTTTTAATAATGAAGAATGGACTAAAAACTGATGCAATAATACAACCAGAAAGTCACAATGTATGTGGAGGTAGAATGCTTGCTCTGATCAATCCTTGTCACCTGTTTAAACTATTTGGCAGTTTCTCGGAGATGAAAGGTTAATGCTTTTGCTCAAGACACCAATTATCCTTCAAAATGCTATGATTACCAGTGATGAATTGTCTACTTTTTACAGACCTCAAGATTACATTGGTCTCTTTTTTTTTTTTAACAGGGACAATCCTTTATTTTTAATAGTGCAGTGTTTACATCATTTGTCTAAATCAAAATTGCATGACCTGAAAGCTCAGGGTGGTATGTTGTCACCAAATTTTATCTTTTAATAAGCTAAGAACAGAAAAGGATATGGTCAAAGAGCCACAATATTTGTTTTATTTAGTTTTATTTAGAAGTAAGCAAACTGTTCAAGCATGGTTGTTGATACATTGTGTTTTGGGGTGTGTCCTTTGGTCCAGAAAAAGTTGCACAATACTGACATTAGTAGTGAAGAGACATGGGAGCTGCTGCTGCCTGACACCCACTGATAAAAGCCTGGTGTAGCTCAAATAAGCCAAGTGTTGCAGTCTGACAGGCTAAACATATATTTTTTGTCTAAACAAGCTACCATTCTTCTGCATATAGTGTTAGTTTTACAGATTGCAGTAAACCAGCATTTGATTTGTGGTTTGTTTGTCGCTGCATAACTGATGGTATTTATACAACTGGGAGACAAAGAGACTAAGTGAACAATAATTCTGTTTCTTTGCAGAGACAGAGACTGTGAAGACTTTTTTTTTTTACTACATACAAGAATATTTGTAGGATTTAGGGAAAAACCAAAACTATTTATAGCATGTGTCCAAACTTCCTAGTAGAAAATCTTTCCTTCCCTCCTATCTGTTGACAGCGTCTAACTTTCTCTGTGCCAGAATGATTTGTTAGCAACTATCCACTCTATTGTTTAGCTACTGGCTCCCCCTTTCTCTTCCCCACCCTCCAGCTTTTGGCTTAGCCTTAGAGACAGGGATAAGGGTATTAGCTGGTTTACTTTGGTTAGTACTTAAGGCCTTTCTTTGTGCTTTTCAGACCTCACTTTGGTGTGATGTAAGACCTTCCTCTGGGTCTTCTGTCCAGATCTTCCTACTCTAGAGTTTCCCGATATCTCCAAGCATTCTTCTAGGTTTTAGATAAAGTATGTCCTTCTTTTGTTGTTTCTCTTCTCCTAGTAAAGCCTGCAGCCAACATCTTCACCCCACCTTTCCCTCTTGGGTCAGAAAAGAAAAAGTGCCCATCTCAGTGGCCCAGCACAATGATGTTCCACATAGTTATTCCAAAGCAGTGGTGTGCAGTGGTCAAAGTGCAGTATTGCAGGCAAACTCCTTCCACAGTCTGGAGTTTGATCCTAATGGGGAGTCAAGGCTGACTCAGCTTTCAATCCTTCTGAGGTCAGTAAAATGAGAACCCAGATTGTTGGGGGTAATGTGCAAATAATGATTCTACATCATAAACCACCCAGCCTAAATGTTATTGTCATTATTATTACTATTTTGCCTCGATGCCTGAGATCAACATAGGCTCAAATGTGGCAGCTTCTCCCTCCCTCCTTCCCTCCCTTTTTCCCTTCCTTGCCAACAGCATTTCCCCCAAATAACTGTGGAGGAGGATTCATTTTCTCCTAGGGAACCCAGAACCCCAACACCTGCATACAAGGTTTGGTCAACCAGAATGCTGCTCCATCTGCCCCACACAGATCTGGCTAGCAGCCAAGGCAGCACATCTGCCTTTCTGATAGCACAATTACATTTTAAAGCTATAGCTGAGCTTCCTCTTCCATTTTCTTCTTCTCTGGACTCACATCAGCTTAGCAGCAGTTCAGACTGGCCATGAAACCCTTATGCCACAGTGCTGTCCCCAAAGTACTCAGCTTTGTGATTTAAATTAATTTTGACATATAGTAACATATCCACTCAGCTAGTGTTTTGTTAAATATATACATTCTGATAAGTTCTAGTATATATAGATAGTTGAGAATGCACTAACTCCTTGCTAGATGACCGAGGGAACCTTTTAATATTTATGTAATATTTATTTATATAACTAATTAATATTTATGTAGAGATAAGTGCTTAGAGCAAGGTGAACAAATCTCATGCATCAAAAACCTAGCATGATCTGCTAGATTGGTTAAGGAAATAATTTATCTTTGCATCCTTAACATTAAGAACTTGCCTTTGGGGAAAGTTGCTTCTTCTTAAGTATTGATGAAGCTAGACAATGCCAGACTTGATGGATAATTTGTCTTATCTCTTATGGCAAATCCTATGGGCATTTGCAATAGGAAAAGTCAGTTTCCTCCTGGACAAACAGCTCTCTGAATGTTACTTTACTCTTACAAAATAGCTTAGGAAATTATGGACTACACAAATTGAAATATAGAAGTCTATAGGATAACAGTTTTCCTAGAAGAGCTTGATATTTGAGCATAACTCTTTATTATATTTTTGGAGTAGCTTATTGCCATTTTCTTTTTTTGGTGAATACTAATTTATCATGTTTAAAATGCAGTTAGTTATACTAATGAAATAACTGAAAAGAGCAACTAAGCTTTTGAGTTCTTCACAATATATAAATTGCTTAGATGTTATGCAAAAAAATTAGGGAATGGGAGAGGAAAGAGAGACATTTCCCAAATTAAGTTTCATCCTGTTGGGGTTCTGAGATCTGCTGCTTCATGGTGTATAGTGATTAGAATGCAATATTGCAGGCTAACTCTACCCACAGCATGTGGGAGTTCAATCCTGACCGGCTCAAGGTTGACTCAGCCTTCCATCCTTCCGAGGTCAGTAAAATGAAGACCCTGATTGTTGGGGGCAATATGCTGACTTTATAAACCGCTTAGAGAATGGTAAACCACTTTTTCATAAAGCACTACAAAGTAGTATATAAATCTAAGTGCTATTACTATCAAATCACACCTGAGATAAAGAAGTTTGCATATGTGTCTGCTTGTGTGTATGTGTTAACCTGAATTTTTTTAAACTCCAGGACAGCAAGGAATATTGCTTGGCTACTCTTATAACACTGTGTTTGTGTGAAGTGTCTCTTTCAAAGCCAGGAGCCTGTGGCCCATGGACTGCATCAGGCCCTGATCTTTTAATTCTTTATAAACTCAATGTCTGTAAAGAGTGTTATTATTAAAAATTCTATTGCTGCTTTTTAAAAAATATATAATTGGGGTGTAATATTCTACTATCCAGAATTAATAAATGTCCAATGGCATTTCTCAGTGAAAAACAGACAGAGCAATGTAACATTGGCCCAGCTGAAGGGATTTCTTGTTTAATGTTCCTTGACTTTCTCAACGTTTGCTATGGTGAAAGGAAGGTACCCTTTCACAGGCTAGAGAGAAGGTAAGAACTATTACATGAGACAGTAACTACAGACATGGCTTAATAAATTTATGAGGAAATATTAAAGAATCTCTTGCTTAAAGAACTACCTGATGTCTGCTGACAATATAGTTTTGCAGAAAAGCAAAATATATTCCACTGTCACAGTATATATACACTGCTCAAAAAAATAAAGGGAACACAAAAATAAGACATCCTAGATCTGAATGAATGAAATATTCTTATTAAATACTTTGTTCATTACATAGTTGAATGTGCTGACAACAAAACCACACAAAAATTATCAATGGAAATCAAATTTAGCAACCCATGGAGGTCTGGATTTGGAGTTACACTCAAAATTAAAGTGGAAAAAAACACTACAGGCTAATCCAACTTTGATGTAATGTCCTTAAAACAAGTCAAAATGAGGCTCAGTAGTGTGTGTGGCCTCCACATGCCTGTATGACCTCCGTACAATGCCTGGGCATGCTCCTGATGAGGTGGCGGATGGTCTCCTGAGGGATCTCCTCTCACACCTGGACTAAAGCATACCCCAACTCCTGGACAGTCTGTGGTGCAACGTGGTGTTGGTGGATGGAGCGAGACATGATGTCCCAGATGTGCTAAATTGGATTCAGGTCTGGAGAATGGGTGGGCCAGTCCATAGCATCAATGCCTTCGTCTTGCAGGAACTGCTGACACACTCCAGTCACATGAGGTCTAGCATTATCTTGCATTAGGAAGAACCCAGGGCCAACCGCACCAGCATATGGTCTCACAAGGGGTCTGAGGATCTCATCTCGGTACCTAATGGCAGTCAGGCTACCTCTGGCAAGCACATGGAGGGCTGTGCGGTCCCCTAAAGAAATGCCACCCCACACCATTATAATTGACTCTAATCATCTCCCACAGCTATGAATCCTTCTATCTTGGCAAATATCCCAGGTAGAGCTAGATAGTTTTTTGGTCAACCCCATTGATGTTTTCTTTCGCTCTGTGCCTTTCCTATAGTGAAAAACAAAACTTTCAGTCATTATATAGCACTTTGTGGTGTGTGTGTGTTTGGAAACAGTTGAAATGAGTGAAATTAGGTCACCCGGTTTGCTTGGCAAATATATTCAGGCAGTTTACCCACCTTCTTTTGGAATGAATGGAACATTTCCACCTTTGAGAACATGAGATCTGAGAGTATCAAGGCATATAACAAAGAGACTAAGATCAAACATGACTATTATGTAAAGATTATGCAAATGCTTCCACATCTAGTCAGTTGTCGTAGAAGGGAATGGTCACGTCCTTAGGCCCTCCATTATGGGTTGCTTCATGTTGCTTCCTCACATCTATCCTGTTCATTGGGAGACAAAGTACCCCACTAATTAAGGTGAGGCAATATCAATACAATACCAATAATACAATCTTCATCCCATGCCAAATGGGAAATGCAGGGGAAGATCTGATCCAGAGTTTGGAGGCTAAAAGGGTCTGGATGGGAAGAGTAAATTGAAATGCAACCCAAGCAAGAGAAAATAGTTCCTTATCCAGAAGTCAATTTATTCAGTGATTTTACCCTCTTTAACTTGATAGTGTGGTTTTTCCTCATGGAGACTAAGAGATCCTGCTGAACATCCTTGCTAGGATAGCATTTAAAATTTTAATCAACTGGTGCTTAAAGAAGAGGATACACTGATGTTTGTAACTTACACCCTTGTCATTTTTTAAAATTTATTACCATAAATCACTTTAGTTGGGACTGCCTCTGAAGAGCACCTGGAAATTTCAGCAGCTGAAAAATGCAGCTACTGCATTTCTTATTATTGCCATGTACCACCACTGAATAGAACAGAACAACAGAATTAAAGGGTTCTTGGAGGTCTTCTAGTCCAACCTCCTGCTCAAGCAGGAGACCGTGTACCAGTGGTGATATTCTACAGGTTTGACCAAACCAGGCCGTAGTAAAAAATGCTACTGGTTCAGTCGAATCGGTATTTCTCCCCACCTTCCAACGATCAGCTGTTCCGATGATCAGCTGTGCCAGGATCCCCCTCGCTGTCTCACTGCTTCACCCAGGAGGCTTCCCTGAGACCCAGGAAGCAAAAAGGGGTGCGCGGGGAGGGGTGCTGCACCGCTCCCCGTGCTCCCTTTTTTTGACTCCAGGGCCTCAAGGAAGCCTCCTGGGAGCAAAAATGAGCTCCCAGGAGTGCAGGGGGCGGGGTGCTGAAAAAGAAGAAGCCACACCCATCTAATCATATGGCCATGCCCACCTAGCCACTCCCACCTAGCCATGCCCACAGAACCAGTAGTAAAAATATTTGCATCCAGCCCCTACCCTGTACCATTTCTGACAAGTGGCTGTCCACTCCCTTCTTAAAAATAATGGGACACCCACAACTTCTGAGGGCAAGCTGTTCCACTGACTGATTGTTCTCACTGTCAGGAAATCTCTCCTTAGTTCTAGGTTGAATTTCTCCTTGATTAATTTTCATCCATTGTTTCTTGTCTTGACTTCAGGTGCTTTGGAAAACAGGTTGACCCCACTTCTTTGTGGCAGTCCCTGAAATATTGCAACAATATTTCACCCCTGGTCACTAGACTACCTGTTATATTCTGAGCATGGGCGCAAGGAACGGAGACGAGTCAGAGGACTAGTGAACTTCAACTCTTTATTAAGGATTAGGAACAGAGCAAAAACCCTGGGCAGCAGCAGCTCTTTTATAGAGCTGGCTGCTGACCCGTTAACCAATGAATTATGTCCAAACGTTTAAATTGTGCCCAATGAGAGATGTTCAACTAATAGCCAATCAGGCTGCTCGGTAAGGACCAATCCCTGCTCGCTATCCATGGGCCAATCAAAGGTGCAGGATTACGAGCCTGCTTTCTCGTGAGGTTGACAAGCTTTTATTAAATAGTTTTTATTAGTTCATAACACTACCCATATGCCTGCAACCATTCTTTGTATATTTTAGTCTCCAGGTCCCTAATCATCTTTGTTACTCTCACCTGCACTCTGATGAGAACTGCACTGGCTGCAGATACTGTATTGCAAGTGAAATTCATGATTCTGGTTTTCAATATCAAAGCATTACGTAACTCAAGTCATGAATATCTCCCCATGTAAGTATAAGTAGGTTCTACCTGTCCCATATGTAGGAACACAAAAGTGGAGGGAACCTGAAAATGGACTTTGTACGTGAGAGTTATTCTCCTCTGGAGCAATTGTGCCCTGAAGCAACTCCCTGAAATTTTCATGATCTTCTAGGAGCTTGTAAAAATTTACTGTTCTGGAAGGCCTTTGGGACCTGAGTGCTGCAGCACTCCAAGTGTCAGGAATGTTATTTTAATTTTAAATTTTAACTGTAATTATATATTATAATTCATTTCTTATATGTTATTATTATCACTAGATGTAGTAGCTAGTGCATTTATAAACTGCTTAGAGTTGTCAAACATGCAAACAAGATGGACTGCTTTATTCTGCAGTAGCTGATTTTCTGCATAGATATGATTTCCAGTTTCCAATAAAACATTTCTCTAACTGTGATGAATATTATGATTAGCAAGTTACTTAGAATGGTGAGAGGTGGGTGGGTAAGGGTTAAGTATATAAAGAGTTGTGAATCAAGCTGTGTCTGCATGAAGTCTGACAATGGAGCTGGGATTACTATATATTCAGCATTAATTTAGGACTCCCCCTTAGGCAATTTTCCAAAGAAAGAATAGATGACCTTATTCATCTTGATTGGACAAGGATAACAAAAAAGCTATAGCAAATTGCTTCTTGAAGGCATCAGTATTCTTCTTTTCAGTATACCCTATTAACATACTCTGGTGTGCTTCCTATCTCCTTCTTCTGGCAGCAGCTACTATAGTCCCCTATCCAAGATGCTGAGTTTTTCTAGGACATTTTGAAGTTATTCCCATTAGCTGTCACCTTTCATTAATGCACAGTGCTTCAAAATGGCACAAGATTTGGGACCTTGGCCTTGTTAAATGGCAGTTCTGGAGAAAGCATGTATTGCATTTCAAAACAGGTAGGTCCTCCATTCCCCAAATACCAGAAACAAAATGAGATAAGGAAGGTAGGTATTGTAAAGTTTGTGAAATATCTTCCAACTTCCAACAAGGATTGTCTTTGGATCACCTCACTTGGAAAGAAGCAGAAGAGGGATTAGAATGGAGCAATCAACAACCTTGTGAGCAGTTGCACATCTGCCTCATTTTTAGGGCTACTTCAGACTTCCCCCCTGCAGTCCCTGAGCAAATCCACCCTATTTTGTACTTAACCAATCTTTTGCCTTGTTTTCCTAACACTCCAAATATTGTGCTGTTACATTCTGCTAATGGATGGACAGAATCCCAAATCTCTTTGCATAATTTCTACCTAGCATTCTATTACTTGGAAATAATATCTAATAAATAAGTGCAAATAAGATTAATAAGAACCTACACATTTGATCCTATATATTTTATCACTTTCAAAATCACAATACACTTTTACTTACTGTGTGTGTGATTTATGGTGTCTGCGGGAAAAGCTTTGAGGAATTGTTACCTTTTGATAAAATTATCCCATTGAAGGCTCATGAAGCAAAGTGAGGACCTAGTTCGAAGCATCTACTCCAGTCACATTTCTTCAGAGTGGTTTGTGGCCCTTTAAAACACTGCAAAATCTGCACTACTTCTGGGCTATTACAAAAATAATATCTACATACAAAGGAACCTATGGGCATTGCTAGTTGTTCAGATTGAGAGTATGATAGGTTCAGGCCTAACCAGACCACTATGGACTTGTGGATCAAAATTGGGCAGGCTTAATCTCCCAAAAATGAGAGAATGGGTGTCAGGTTAGCACTTATAGACATTGGCTTAATCTTTAACTATTTTAAGGATAAGTGATGGCAAAACCTGGAACACATTTAGATTGTGTCTGACTTTCTCTTTGGATTGTTGGGAATCACTGTGACAGATTATTCTGTGAAATAGTTATGCCACTTAATAAACTCTGGTGTTGAGGGGTTCCATAGGATTAAAGGATGATGTCATGCCCCTGTTGGGGTCTGAATCCAAGGAGGAAGATGATCAGCTGACAGGGAGCAGGAGTGTGGCTCCATTGGTTGTAGAGGAAACTGGGGAAAGGCAAAGTCCAGCTGGGCAAAGCAGGGAAGAGGTAGAACAAGGGAGAGGGATTTCAGAGGAAGACCCAGCCAACCCCCTCTTCATCCTAGGGCATGCAGGGAAGAACAGAGAAGAGAGCAACATGGGTTGCGTGGCTTATGGGGGAGGAAAGGGTCCTGATTCCCTTCATTAGGCACACCTGGGAAGAGAGTTTAAAGGAGAAGCAGATGAAGAGCAGCGTTTTATGGGAACAAATGTGAGTTTATCTTGTGTTGACAGTGGTTATCTGCATTCCTAGCATCCTCCCAACTGGGTTGATTTACTGCCGGTCCTTCACTTCTGGAATTCCTTTTCTTGCCCTGCTGGATTAATTTCTCCTCTTGCCTTGATTGGACTTATAGTTAAAGTTTCTGTTGACGTTTTGGACTTGAATCTCTGGAGCCAAAGGTTGTTCCTGGAAGAGTTTTTTTTTCAGACCAGAAGGTAACCAGGACATTGGGGGGAAAGTTGGGGCTAATAAAGGCATTCCTACTTATTATCTGACTGTGTTGCCTTTGTGCCACACCCCGAGTCATCACAGGTGAATTGGAACTTAAACAGCTACCAAGTTTAAGATACCCATTTTGCCTCTTTGAGCTCTCTAACTCTCCAACTCAAAGAAAGTGGTCCATGTTTGAGACCTACCATTTGTGAGACTTTACGGGGCCACAACAAAGGTGATGTGGCTTTTGCTCCATTGATTTCTTTAGGGAAGCAAAAAAATAAAAGGAAAGGAAAGAAAAGAAAAGAAAAGAAAAGAAAAGAAAAGAAAAGAAAAGAAAAGAAAAGAAAAAAAGACAGCCTGGGGGCCAAATGATTCTATCTGAAGATGTTCCCAAGAGACTCTCCAAGCGCCTTTTAACTTCTAAATTCAGCTGATTACTCCTTGGGGACTTTTTACTAGTAGTGTGCAAATTATGAAATTGTTTCCAAAGATTTGTTTGCCTTGTGTTTCATATAGCCATGAAAATTATACTCTTGCTTTTTAATCTATGGACTATAATTTTGGTGACTGTGCTTTATAAAATTGTCATCCTACCTATATAATCTGCTGATTTGTTTACTCCACCAGCAATATTCACGTGCTTGGATTGTTTCATTTAGTATTTATTCAGCTCGTTTAAAAGCTGGAATATATTTGCAAATATGTTAGATATCATAAAAGCTGAATAAAAAGCAAGGTGTGATCATTATGACTGAATTAAAATGTCTTTAGAAAACATGTACAAAAATAGCAAGTTTCAATTTTCTTGTAGTTCATTTACATATATTTGATTCAGCATATAGTTAAGGCTAACATATTTTTTTTAAAAAACACCACTCTCACAGCACCAGAGGGCAAGGGAGCTCATATTGTTCTGAAGAATTCTAAAATGGTTGCTCTGGCTGTTCTTCAGACCTGAATTATAAAGGAAAAATATGGGGGGGGGGGGTCATTTCACCTCACTCAGGCCTTCTCTTATTTATAAAGAGATATGTAAGCTTAGGCATGCACTAATTCAATGATCTTCTTTTTCTTATGCTTGGTCAAAAAGGAAAAGGCATGACAGGGATTCTGCATGCAAAGGGGAATTGATGTGGTTTCCTGCTTCCGAGTTAGTGTAAATCCTTCAGTTGGGACCTTCATTCATTTTTCTAGCCAGAGTAGTTATAACAGGCAAGTGGCTATGCTGTTGAATTTTGAGTCCAAAATATGGTTATGAGTGAATATAAAAGAAACACATTCTGACTAAGAGCAAAATTTTACTAGTGAGTCTCCATCCAAGCAAATAATTCATGAAGGGCTACCCTTAAATAAACTAGACATTAAGCCATTTGATCTCTAGAAGCTAAGAGATCTACGCTATTAAAATATTTCAGGTGAAATTGTAAGCAGCATTCTGACCTGTGTGTTTACGCTTTCTTCTATATATTCTTCAGGATTCTATGATGACAATACATAAATATCTATGACATTATTGGACTATGTGTTTAGCGCTTCTACCTTCGTAATAACAACTGAGATGGATGAATTTTAGGAGCTATATTTTGACTGCACAGAAATATGATTTTAATTTGTATATTTTAAATTGATTGTTCATTTTAATTCATGTTCTTTCCCATTTTAATGTCAATGACTACATTAAATATTTGACTTTTCTCCTAAGGGTTTATATTTCTATCAATAACTAACAGCTGCACTCCCGATCAAATTTGATGTCTATTCAAAGGCAAGCCCCACTGGATTTATTAAAAAGTGTTTCTGGGTTTTCAGCCTGAATAAAAACAAGCATCTTAGTATGGGGGCAGGAAAAAAATCCTCATTATCCAACTCCCCTCTACAGTACTTGAAAGTTTAATAATTCACATTGACAATATGTCTACTATATGATCAATAGAATGCCCACATGTAGAGTCCTCTAATTATCTGAAGTTTGGGGTATCCTCTTCAACAGTGATCAATGAGAACTGAAGCAAAATACCATGGTGGGGGATCCTGCTGTTTAGTATTCTAGATGCTCCATTCCATTATTTCTTTCCAGACTTTCCCATTTTTCTCCAGGGGCCAATCAGAACTATAGTATATGATTGCTAAGCATATTCCTTCCTTCAGCAGTTTTTAACAAATTCATTTGCAGCCTCAAACTTTGGAGTGTCTTTAAACCTCATCATACTTCCTCTTTTTTTTTTTTTTTTTTGAACAAATTTTATTGATTTTTAAAGACATACAAAACATAAATACACAGAAACACAAAACATAAAAGCATAAGAAATCTCTTTTCTGAAAGTTGCTTAGTCCTGGGTTAAAACTCTTGGTACAGACACAAATTCAAATTCATATTCATTTTACATACCATTCCATATCTTATTAGCATTTTCAATTTTCTATATAACTTCTCCTCTCTTTTAAATTTTCTCAATTTTATTTTATTTATCTCCTCTCAATTCGAATCATAATATTTATTATTCTTTGTCTGTTCTATTTCCAGCTGTCCATTTATCTTTCTTCTTTGAAAAAAACTTCTCCTGTACACTAAATGGAGTATGATGCCTTTATCTCTTTCCCCTATATTTATAATACTTAATATAGAACACATAACTTACATTGGGATTCTGTCTGGTACGCTCTAAAATTATACAGTATTATCAAAACCAATACAAATCTATTCATTAATATTGATATTCATTTATATCTTAAACATTTAGCACATTACTTTTCAGTTAAATCACATACTTTTATGGGAGCACCATCATACTTCCTCTTGTATTTGAGTGGTGTCATTCATTTTGGTTCACATAAATAACTAAACAATAATATTACAGTATTTAATAGTATATGGGATATATGACAAGATTACCACAGTACTAGTTTGTTATTATAGTAATAAACCTTTTTTTAGTCTTAGAGAAGGTCTAGATGGTGGCTAAAATTCGGTTTTGAGACACCAACTTTGATGGATCCATCCATCCACTGTGCTGTAAAACATAAGATGCTTAACACCAAGAGCCCCACATGCAACAGGTTAAGTTAAAATGATAATGTAATACTTCATCTTGGATAGCAGTTTGGATACCAATCTAGAAATGAGATCACTAATTTGGACAGTTTACATCATCAAATTTTATTTGAACAAAAATATCTGTACTATCAGATATCATGAGAGTAAATTCATGAATCAATTCAACAACTAGAAAATATAAATATGCTATCCTGTGGAAGAGTTGTTAGGATCTTAGTTGAGTGTTAAAGAATCAATTAAACTACATTCAGTTATTATAGTAACCCTACAATATCACTATAGCCACCCATCTTTCCACAAAGTAACCCCTGGTGGCATACGTAAGAGGGTTACTGCATATAACTCACTTAATTTTCTCCACAATTACTACTTCTGCCTGAAGCTGATTGCTTCCCCTTGCTGCACAGAAAGGTTAGTTCTACAGCTAGTACCAAGTATCAGATGGCAACAATTCCAGCAACAACTTTTAGATAACACTCAGATCCTTCTCCTTCCCCTACTTTTATTTGAAATGATACTTCTTTCTTATTTACTTTCTGACAAGTAATAGGAGTGTGTAAAAATGAGGCAAGGTTTTTCCACTAAACTCATCTGTTCGCCAGCCACCTCAGAGGAAGAAAGTAGTGCATGTTGTTGCTGAATAATATTCAGGCAAGGACACAACAGGACAGCAAGCACAGAAGCAGAAGTCACTGAAAATAATTAGGATCCAGGCTAGAAACAGCTTTAAGAGTGGCTGAGTGCCAACACTTATTGTGGGTAAATTGATTTTTTCCTAAGTCCTTTGGAGTAATAAGACTGGAATAATAGGATATAAATATTGTAAAGAATGTAGAACATTCTAAAGGTCATAGAAGATTCTAATATTCCCTTATTAATCTTGTGAGTATCAATTTATTTATCCACTATGCAAAGATGCACACTCAAAAGTGACTAAAACACAGTTTTCTAAGTATTAAGGTAAAGTCTAGATTCACTGATTATGTGTCACCAGGTAAGTTTTGAATCTTAGGGATCACATACATAATTTTTCCCCAGGGTTATCTGTCCCCAACCTGATATTCCAGCTCTTCCAATGATGTACCCATTAGTGCTTTTATTGGATCTACCCATTTGGCTTCTGGCCACCTTCTTTTCTCTTTCCTTCCATCTTTCCCAGTATTATAGCCTTCTTCAGAGAACTAGGTCTTCACATAATGGGTCTAAAATATATCTGTCAACAACAAAATACAAAAGCATGGATGCTTTCCTATCTTGCATCTTCAAAATCAAACTTTTAATTTCCATTGTCCAAGGAAAAACCATTGCCATCATGATTCTGATCTTTGTAGATATACTATAGATATACTATACTATAGATACATCACAGCATTTGCATACCTTTTCCAAGGTCTTCATTGCTATTTTTTCTAAATGCTAAGTCCAAAGTGTGTTTCTTGATTGGTCGTTTCTTTACAGCTGTTAAATTAATCAATCATAAACATAGAAACTATCGAACACATCTTTGTTATCAGTTCTAAAGCTGGTTGCCATCTTCTTTTTAATCCCATTTTTTTCACTTTGCTCCTTAACTTTGTTTATGCTTCTAATCATTTGGCATTCTTAGCTTGATCAGCACAATGCAGGTTATTGAATATTCTCCCTTAACTTTTAAAATGGCACTCATCTTCTTCTAAAGCAGTTTCCAGATTACATATTCCGCATATAGTTTGAATATCCCATGTATTGAATTGCCCTATGCATTATTTTGAATATAGTTTGAATAAGTAAGGGAAGAGTTTATAGCCTTTTTTTCACTCATTTGCCAATCTGGAGGCAGTCTGTTTTGCCATGTTCCATTGTAGACAAAGCAATTTGACGTAATAGTTAAGGCATCAGGCTAGAAACCAAGAAGCTGTGACTTCTAGTTTCTCCTTACAAGTATCCCTTGATGTAGTCAATTCAATGATGCACATACTGATCTTTTTTGGGGGGAGGGGTATTCTTTGGTTTCATAATTATCCAAAGTTTATCAATAATAATGTTTCTTATTGTTCTAGATTTTCTAAAACAAGCTAGGAAAACCTGGCATCTCCCTTCCCATGCAGAATTCCCAAGTATTGGATTATCCTATGTATTATTTTGCTAGCGTATTGAAAATAAATACACTGAGTGCTAATTTGCACAGACTATTACATCTCCTTTATTTGGTATTATTACACAGGCTTGCCATACACTAAATAATAACCACACAAACTGACTTTTTCCAATCTATTGACCATTGTATCATTCTCCAAATTCCCTGTCAGAGTTGGTTAGAACCATTACATATTCTTCTTCTGTCACTTGCCATATTTCTGTAGATATTTCATTGACTAATGTAGATAGAAGAGTGGCCATTTCATTTAGAATCATTAGAATAAGGTTATTGCATGACAAAAGTACTGTTCTCAGGTAGTCCTTGCTTAGTGATGGTTTGCATAGTGACTGTTCACAGTTACGAAGATGACAAAAATAACTTTGCTACCAGTCCTTGTATTTATGACCTTTGCAAGTCTGTAAAACAAAGAACTGAAGTAAGATTATAAGCACAGTCATGGTTTCACTTAGTAACTGCTTTGTTTAATGACTGAGTTGCTAATTTCCAGTTGTGATTGCTAAACAAGAGCTACCAGTATGTAGGGCATCATGAAGATGTCAATTTAACAACAGTCACATTTTTCATTAGCTTAGAGAAGCTTTGGCATAATAGACTATTTTTAACTTTGTGGAACTAACATGCTAATGCAAATTTCAAGAAACAGTGTTAAAATATTATTTTTTCTTTTTTTAAATGTTGCTTTCAAGAATACATTCTTAATTATTTGTTTGACAACAAATCTGTAGTTTGATAAATACATGCTGAAATCTCAGGATTATTTCAAGTAACTGTTTCTTTTCATGAATTTTAATAGAGCAGATGTTCTCATATATTCAGGTATATAAATATTGCCAACAGTTGTAGTATCTGACAAAGCCAACATTAGACAATTCAAATTTGTAATAAGAGGATTGTTGATCTGGAGCCAGAAAAAGAGGAGAAAATTTGATAAACTACTATCTTGTCCAATTAGTTCAAGCCTTGAGCCAGCAATGCAACCTTCAGGCCCAGATAGAAAAGATATCCCAATTGTTTGGCATCATGGAAAGCCATGTGTTATTTAATCATCAATTCCCAATTTGTTACCAGCTGGTTATTGTAGCAGGATTCAGATGGAAAAGATGTTTCCCAAATTGTCATTGTTGTTGCTATTGATATCATTATTATTATCACTATTATAAATACTACCTGGAGTATTCAGAAGCATTGCTGAAGATGAAATAAATGCTATACACAATCAAATGAAATATTTAAAAAATGAGTTCTCATACAAGACAGTGTATGCCAGCAAGTCACTAGTCTGTCAAATATTTATTATATAATTTACATAATTTGTAATGTAGACTGACTTACATCTAAACCCATAAAAGGGCTAATCATAAAAACATAACAACAACAAATAAGTAATATTTATATCCCCAAATGTTCTGTGGAAAAGAATTGTTTTACCTTGTTTCCAAGCGTTAGAAGGGTAGAACCATCCTGATCTCAGAGACAGAGGGCTGTTTCATAGAGCTGCCTCCATGACATCTCCTCCCTCTCTCTCCCCACTCGCATCTACACTTAGATAGGCAGATACTTGTGAGACCAGATTCATCCTCGGGGAATTAGGTGTCAGCTTTGGAAGCCATATTAGCACCAGAAGCTTCCACGCTGCCACATTCTTGAGCGTGGGAAGAGGGATTTCATGGAGCATATGTGGTTAGACATAATAGCATTCTTCTTTAAAGTCAAGGTCATGTTATTCCTGCACCTGCCTGGGGAGGAGTAGAGTGGAGTTTGATCTTGACCAGCTCAAGGTTGACTCAGCCTTCCATCCTTCTGAGGTCAATAAAATGAGGACCCAGATTGTCGGGAGCAATATGCTGACTGTGTAAATTGCTTAGAGAGGGCTGTAAAGCACCGTGCAGCAGTATATAAATCTAAATGCTATTGCTATCATACAGCTACAGTATATGTCTTCTAAGCCTGCATCTTGAAAAGTTGGTCAAATTCTTCAAACATTTCAAAATATCGCAGGAAAGACAAGTAGTTTCCAAAGCATTTGAACTATTTCAACTTTTTAATTATTGTTCAAATTAGCATATATAAGACATAATCTTTAGTTGCTAGTAACCGCCACTTCAACATTCAAACTACTGGGTATTTTCTCCTTATGTCTTATTTTGACATTTGACCGTTGTATTTCATTCTCTGATGTTGTCCTTGTGAATGACTCAAAAACTTCAATTTGAATATTGTGTAGTAACTTGCTTATTTGAGCCTTCTCCCACATCTCCAAATGCTTCATTTGGTTATATATACACCGAGTTTGATGTAACCACTTTCAAACAAGAAATGAGGGACAAATAAATCCTACAGGAGTAGAGAGAGAAATACTTTTAAATAAAAGCAAGTAGGGCAAGTAGTTGAAAGAAGAATTTTACATGTTGATTCCAAGAAAATGTCCTGTTAAAACTGATAAAAGAAATTTCACACAGGTAGGGCTATTGTCCTCTATTTTCTATCACTTTAAATAGAATTTGATAACTACAATAGTTTCAATCATATGGAGTGAAGCACAGTCAACAGCAAGAAAAATCTAAACCACCCATATTGGGAAAACAATATATATGTATGGTACCAATTTTGTTTACCAACAAACTTTTCTCTGGGCTTATTGAAAAAAACCAAATCCTCAAAGGTTTTTAGTTTTCTGAAAAATGTCAAATTTGGAGCCCTGTGGACTTCAGGAGAAATGCTATTCAAAAGGGCAGGAGTTTGTCATAGAGAAGACAAACACAGAGAAGACACAAGATTACTACACTACTAACATGGGCAGCATCCTGCCCATACACTTTTATCTTTCTTGGTGACTTCAATCTACTTCATATTAACTGGACCCTAAATGAATATACAACTGTACCTATACATGCAACATTCTACAATGCTGTAACAAATCTGGGACTGGAACAACCAGTAACCAACAATACTAAACTTAACAACTGCCTCGATCTCATCTTCTGCAATAGTTTGAATTCAATTTACAGAATACAAATTAAAGAACCCTTTTCCAACAGTGACCACAACATAATTGACTTTTGTCTCAACATACGTCCATGCAAAAATCATCATAACAACGGGATCCCCAATTATAACTTCAAAAAAGGCAACTATGATCTTATAGACAACGATCTCTCATCTCTTGATTGGCAATTTCTATTCACTGGATGCAATACTGTTGAAGACCATTACAACATATTCTTACTAGAAATCAAAAGAGCCATCAAACTATAGCTGTTATGTACCAATAACAACTCCCCAAACCAGGAAAAAACAGATTACCCATAACAATAAGGAAGCTTCAATCCAAAAAGAGATCACTTTGGTGAAAAAACAAATCTGGCCACATTGCCAACTTCAAAAGCCGATACAAAAATCTATGCCACCAGATACAAACTGAATGCACATTATCACATTAAACAAGAAGAAAGCCTTCTGTGCACAAATTCCACCCGTGCTTTCTACAATTTGTAAACAACAAACTAAAAAACTCAACGTCCATCACACCCCTGAAAGGACCTAATGGCAAAGACTGCAATGACGACACCATCAAAACAAACCTCTTTAACACATTCTTTTGCTCAGTGTTTGTAAACAGCAATGGATCAAGCCCAATACTTCCTAGTCGAACCACAGACAACTACAATGATCTAATACATATCGATTTTACAGAAGACATTGCTGAAAAAGCACTGCGCAATCTAAAACCATCTCTATCTATTGGACTGGATGGAATATGTGCCTACTTCTTAAAAAAGCTATCCACTGTCATAGCCAAACCTCTAAGCATAATCTTTGAAAAATCTTTCAGGACCAGCTCCTTGCCAAAACTATGGTCACAAGCCATGGTCATCCCCATCTTCAAAAAGGGAGACCCCAGCCTAGTTGAAAATTACAGACCAATCTCCTTATGCTGCGTCACCTGTAAAGTCATGGAATCAATTATTAACCAATCCATTATCCTCCACTTAGAGACAAACAACCTACTCTCTAATAAACAATTTGGTTTCAGAAAAAAAACTATCCTGTAATCTGCAACTCTTACACTTCAAAAACATATGGACTACACAACTCGATCAGGGCAAAGCAATAGGCGCAATCTACATAGACTTCTGTAAAGCCTTTGATTCAGTGGTACATGACAAACTACTCCTAAAACTAAAATCTTATGGTATCTCTGGACACCTACATAACTAGATAGAAGCATTCCTGTCAAACAGACAACAAATGGTCAAAATCCTATTAAATTCTGTACTTGTCAACAGTGGTTGACAAGGCAGTGTTTTTGGACCAATTCATACTCTACATAAATGATCTCTGTGATCATATTAAGAGCAACTGCATTCTCTTCGCTGATGATGTAAAGCTATTCAACACCACATACAATACTATTACCCTCCAAAAAGACCTTGATTATGTAACAGAATGGTCAATCAAATGGCAACTTCAAATCTCAACAAATAAATGCTCTGTCTTACATATTGGCAGAAAAAATCAGAAAATAAAATACAAGCTAAATAGGCAAAACCTTGTTGAGGATCCAAACTTTGTCAAGGACCTTGGAGTACTCATCTCAAATGATCTAAGTGCTAGAGCCCACTGTAACTACATAGCCAAAAAGGCATCAAGAGTTGTTGATCTAATCCTTCGTAGCTTCTTCTCTGCTAGTATCACACTACTAATTAAAGCATACAAAACATTTGCTAGACCTATACTTGAATACAGCTCATCAGTCTGGAACCCATATCATGTATCTGATATTAACACAATTAAAAAAGTTCAGAAATATTTCACAAGAAGAGTTCTCTGCTCCTCTACTCATTGCAGAATACCTTATGCCATGAGACTTGAAACTCTAGACCTAGAAAACCTAGAACTATACCGCCTCCGGTCCGATCTAAATATAGTATATAAAATCATACATTGCAATGTCCTACCTGCAAATGAATACTTCAGCTTTAATCATAACAATACAAGAGCACACAATAGAGATAAACTCAAGGTTAACTGCACCAAACTTGACTGCAGAAAATACGACTTCAGCAACAGAGTGGTCAATGTTTGGAATACTCTACCTGACTCTGTGGTTTCTTCCCCAAACCCCCAAAATTTTAACCTTAGACTGTCTACTATTAACCTCACCCCCTTCCTAAGAGGCCTGTAGGGGGCGTGCATAAGCGCACCAAACGTGCCTACTGTCCTTGTCCTATTGGTTTTTTTATTTTTCTTATAAGTATCTATCTCATGTATTCAAAACTATATTTATTCTTATACCTGTATCTTGTAAGCGATTGACAAATCAAATAAATACTAAAATAAAATACTAAAGGATGACAATATTGAACTGATGGGACTTGGAGCATGTCAACCTTATTATAGTTACTAGATAGACAGACAGTTGTGGAAAGGTGGTTCTATGAAGCATCCTGGCTTAATGGCATCATCATTTCACAATAGAAAATGAACCTGGTAAATAAAGGTAAACAGTAAACGTGTCAAATGAGCAATATGAGATAAACCCATAAGTCCTCATGCTGTTACATTCTGGATCAATGAATCTTCCAAGTGATTTTATCTAAGGAAACAAAACCATTTTGATGAGGTACTCCATCTCAAAATGAACAATGCTAATTAGAAATTCTTGCTCTGATACAAGATAGCTTCATGTAGCGTTCAAAATTTTCCTTTGTTTCTGTGATTTGTATTGTGCACCAAGGAATATAAATAATCAAATGTTTTATGTTGATTTCATTTTAGATGATGTGAAAATTTAGTATATGTCTATGAAGGAGACTTATATATGAGCCTTATCAATGTATGGTAGAAAGTTAAGAATTATATTGTTTCATTTTATAACATTCATTTTAGGGTAGTTTTATTTTATACCATTGAGAAATCTTGTTCAAATTCTATTTTCTTTTTCTTATCATTTTTCTCTACTATTGTCCTTCTTTCTTTGCCCTGTCTGGATATAAAACCAAAGGCAGTGATCCATCATAAGCCATCTGACACAAACAAATCACAATCTTTCTATTTCTGGTTTGCATAGAAATGAGTTGAAAAATGACTTAGCATTTCAGAAGCAATTCACTGTTGATGATTATGAAGGGCAAGAATGTATTTTTGAACATTTATCATTGAGGCCTCCCTCCCACTGACCTCCTTCTCAATTGTATGTTCACAGTTGGAGTATCTTAAATAAAGTTTACCCCTGTCAATTAATCTAGTTGATAATTCAAAGTTAAAATGACATACTGTAAAAATATTAAGCATTTTACAAAGCAGAAACTAATAAGTGGAGGCTTAATAATTTGAGAAGAGAAATACAAACAGTGTCAAATTTACCCACTGAGCAATTTAATATAGTTTCTGCACAATTTTGCAAGTAATTATTTATCCAGTTAATCTGCATAAAAAATAATAAATTATCTTCTGCAATATTGCTTTTGGTGTTTTTCGTAGCATAGGCAATTATGACAGTAATGTACAGAAAAATACCACAATACTTACTTGCCAGACATAAGAATTCTGAATAAAGAGATTTTACAATAGTGCTTCAAAGTTATGCTGGAGTCAATATATTATGAAACAATCCTCTCGAGGTAAGATAACACTTAACAATACTTCCTTGGCAAATGTCTTCAATTAATGAATATTAGTGTTTATAAATTTGGAGTAACTAACTGAATTCCTAAAATTGATACTGATTTTTTCAATTTGCTTTCCTCAATTGGAGACACCAAACAATGTCACCTGCCATGGGACAAGATATTAGCTGAGGTTCCCTGAGGTACTTCTGATATCTCCACCTACTGTTGGGAAAGAGAAATCTAATACATGAGAATTTCACACAAGACACAAACATGTTGTACTCAATCGCACAAGTTTTGCAGATTTCTCCCTGATAAGGACAACCAAACTAATGATAACATATATAGCAATCAGCCTTAGAAGTGATAAAAAAGATAGTGATATGGTAGATGCTTTTTGCCTTTTAGGATCAACCATGAACAATAAAGGAACCAACAATTAAGAAATATCCTGCAGATTAACATTTGGTAGGGTAGCAATGAAAGCTTGAAAAAGTTATCCAAATACCTTTATCTACAAAGATCAGAATCATGCAAGCAAGATATTGTTGTGACACTCAATGGAGGTGAAATTTGGACACTGAAAAAGCAAGAGAGAAAGAGAAAATAATGCTTCAGGGTTGGATGAGATTGTAATCCTGAGATCATCATGGAAAGAAAAAACACCCTTTTCCCTAAAAATAGATTGTACAACAAATTAATCTATGCTTATCACCTGAAATACGACTGAGCACAAATTATCATATTTTGACCACGTTATGTGAATACCCAGCTCCACTGAGATAATTCTGAGAAAAGTGCAAAGAAAGAGAAAATAACCAGCAGCAAGATGAATAGATTTGATTATGCTGGTAGTGGTTGCACCACTACAAGATCTGGAAGGACATCCTCACAGAACATCTGGAGGGGGTCCATTTGCTGAGTGTTAACACCAACATTATGGAAATCAATCAATCTTTGTAATAAAAGCAATAGAAATAACATTGTAACTTATTTCACAATATAGTGTAGAAGGTAATCATAAATCAATTAAAGTTGTTATACTATGAAGATACATAAACAGTATGAACGTTTAAGTAAGATGTTTAAAAGGCAAACTCTCCTTCAAGTAGAGCTCTATTCTTGGTGATTTTTGGACATCTGTCTGTTCTCATAATTCTATTCTCAAGAGTCAACTGCATGGGTCTACCAGGAATAAAATCAAACTCTTTCTCTCTCCTGAATTATTCAGCAGGTAGACTAAATTTGTTAGACTAGAAGGATATGTTGGAACTGACCAGAATCCTTTCTATATTCAGAATTGTTGCTTTTTTTAATGGGCCCTGCCAATGAGATACTATATAGCCTGCATAATTGTGCAATCTCAAGGGGAAGTTCCTCCCTTTCTTTGTTTTTTTAGAATAGCTGATGCTTCCCAAGGTGTTAGGAAAAGTAATTTATACACAATTTGTCCTTTTTGCCAGCTGAACTACAGCCAATGACAGCGATCCTTCCTAACATTGCTAACATTATTAGTGCAGGCTGGGAGAATTGTTGATGATTTAGTGACTTCAAAGATGCCAAGAGGCTGTATCTCTTTTGTGTTTCCTTTCTCTCTCTCTTGTTTTAGATTTCATAAAGTCTTTTATCATCCTGACATGTCACATTGTTATATAACACTTCATAATGACCTGTCATGTTGTACTAAAAAAGGTGTTCTTTTTCACAGTTTTGGATTTCCCACTGAATAATATGTGTAGGCACAAACATAGACATATACTCTGGTCTAATCTTTTCTGCTTCTTGCCTTTTGTCAGCATTGATCATTCCCCTTGGATTTGTGTCCTCGGAGAGGCTATTTGGAAGCATCCAAGTGAGGTTTGTTCTTTGTTTATATTCTAGTGGCTTGCCGTAGGGTGGTCTTAGAGGTTCTTTTGTTGTGCTGTTTACTGTTAGGCAAGACAAGAAGCAATGGATATAAACTAATCAAGGACGGAAACAACCTAAAACTAAAGAGAAATTTCCTATTGGTGAAAACAATTAAACAGTGGAATACTTTGCCTTCTGGAGTTGTGGGTGCCCCATCAAGAAGCGATTGGACAGCTACCTGTCTGAAATGGTATATGGTCTCCTGTTCATGCAGGAAGTTGAACTAGAAAACTTCCAAGATCCCTTCCAACTCTGTTATTCTGTGTTCGATATTAGTGACTTGTTTGGCAGTTCCTTGGTTGTGAGGTGCCCGGGTGGCGCCAGGTCGCGTGGGGCTGGGTCCGCCGGCCCGTGCGGCCGCGCCTGGCGTGGGTGGCCTTCGGCGCGGGCGGCGGGACCAAAGAGTCGGGGGGCCCCGGGCAAAGGGAGACGAATGCTCCGATGGTGGTGGGCCCCCCCCCGTCGGCGGAGGCGCGCGGTCGTGCCCTCCCCGGGGAGGCGTCCGGTCGTGGTCGGCGGGGAGGGGGGTGGGAAGAATCATCTCAAATCGCGTGAGGGTTGTCGGGGGCGGGGGTAGACTAACGTGGTGGCGCAGGCGCTCGCGAGGGCCCGCTCGTGGCGACGGGGTGGCGTAGGCTGGGCTGCGCCGAGGAGGGGGGGGGGGAGGAGAGGAAGGAGGAGAAGAAAAAAAAAATGGCAGTTCCTTGGTTAGGGTATTATTTACTTCTTGATTGTTGGTCTGATGTTAATTTTGGAGTTAATCTATACTAATCTGGGTACTGATTGCTAGTGGGGAGGTGTTTTGGTCTTTTTGTTCCCTTGTTCAAGAAGTAAACAAAAACCCAACCAAGGAATTGCTAAACAAGCTAACAGTAAACAGCCCAACCAAACAATCTCTAAGACCACCTTCACCAATATTGACATGGCAAACCACTAGAGTATAAACTGAGAGCATACCCCTCTCCTTACTAGCACTGATGATGTTATCCAGTTTGGGTAATGAAACGTCTTCAAGAAAACAACCAAACTCAGAGAGAATCAAGGACCTTTCATTCTGCTCATAGAACAAAATTGAGAATTACAAATAGATGTAAATTTTCCGGTAAGTGCTTTTTTCCCCCTATTAATCTGTTTAAAAACAGAAAGCATGGAAAAATGAATATATTAAAAACTTGTGATACTAACACAGAGTATATTTATATGAATATATGCAGCCTAATAAAAAATGTCATATACTGTATAAGCCTAGAGAGATGTGAATATGAATAGGATCATAATGTAACAATATATTTCAATCAGTGGTGGGATTCAAATATTTTTACCACCGGTTCGGTGGGTGTGGTTTGGTGGGCGTGCTTTGCACTTCGTGTGTGCGTGCATGCCAAATATGCACTTTGCACAGGCGCAGAGGCATTCTAACTCACCTCCTGCGAGCCTGCACGATCCTGGTCGCTTCAGCAGCTGCTGCGCAACACTCTTCTGTGCCGCGCAAAGCAACTACATTTCAAATTCAGAAGATAAATGGGAGCCCGGGCGGGCGGGTGGACCCAACAGCAGAATAGTAAGGGAGAATGGAATATGGATTTTGTACATGTACATTCGTACATGTACATTCTTTTCTTCTCTAATGTTAGACCTCTGCTGGTAGGATAGAAAAACTGGGAGTTATTGCTGCAGCCTTTACACTATTTCTGTCTTGCAGATTCTAAAAGGTTTAAAAAAGTCACAACAATCCAAAACATAAGAACATAATGACAAAGAAATATAATCCTCTTGCTAAGAATTGCCTTTTTTTTTTCTTTCATGCATCACAGCCAGTGTTCAAAACATTTGTAACACATATCTCCTTGAAGCTAGAATTTCCCTATGGAGACTTCCCCTACCTAAAAAGTATTTATGCACATTTATTACTCTGAACTTATTGGTCTTTGTTTCAAAATTCATTCATCTTCCTTTAATATTCTTATGGATATTTTAATCCATCCAGGACCTGCAAAATTCACACTAAATTTTGTTTGAAACCCAGGTTGGCAGCATCAGGTCTAAAGAAATCTGCTTCTTCATCCATTCCAAAGGGCCCCCAAGATATCTGGGGATGGTGTTGGATAATACAATACTGCTTGACAGTCAACTTGCCTAACTTATGTTTTGTAATCCCCTGTTGATTCCATACTCTTTGGGGCCTTAGACCTCGTGGCTGCTTTCTTCCAAATCTAGTCAAAAGGTTGAATCAGAAGCCCAGCAAACAATAAGATTGTATCAGAATTGAACAATTTATTGAGTAGCTTCTCTCTCTCTCTCTCTCTCTCTCTCTCTCTCTCTCTCCTCTCCTCTCCTCTCCTCTCCTCTCCTCTCCTCTCCCCTTCTCCTCCAAAGATGGTCTGTGTAATCAAGCATCATTTCTCTGGCCTTACCTCTTTATTCTGAGGTCTTTAACATGTCTTTGTCAGTGAACCTGGCAATGGGAGCACATTTGTGATGAATTGCCTCCAAAGTGACAGCATGGGGCCAATCACTCAATGTTGTCTATATGATGATAACTACCAAGGAATATCTGAAGAGATACTTAGAAAGAGCTATTTGAATTCTGATGCTAATGAAATAATCAGACTTGTTTTCTGGTGAGGTACATGCTGCCTGTGAGCATCAGTATATATCAAATACAGTGGCATGTGTGGGTGTGGATATGGGTATTGCATGTATCTATAACCATAGTAACAAAAGCCCTGTCTTTAAAGTATGCTATTTGTACATGCAGAACATTTTGCAATGAACATTTTTTGTTGCAATGTTTCTTTTTTACTTTTGAGATTTGTAGCTTCTTTATATATAGATAACATTGCATCTCTCTACTCTCCCTAAGCAGATTAATCTGCCTTATTCTAGTTTAGGCCATTAGTTCATCTACAATAATTCAGTTCTACGCACTCTGATTATATCCTTGGGCAGATATTGCCTCTGCGCCCTACTCCAATCAGTTATCTCTTCCAACTACAAAGACTTTCTGCTAGAAAAACATATATAGTTCCAATGAGCTGATTCTTTCTCCTCCACACACACACACCCATTCTTTTGTTGTGGAATTTCCTTCCCTTCCCTTGCTCCTTCCCTTTCTCCTCTCCTGACCTGAGAAAGACACTCCAATTTTTGGTAAAATTAGCCTTCCTGAAATTTCCTGGTCTGTTGTAGTTATCTTGTCCTATGTTTTATAGCAGGGGTGTCAAACTCACGATGACACTTTATCACAATTTTTCCCCCTTCGCTAAACTGGGGGTGGGCTACAAGTTTGGCCCCCTTCTGTTTTATACCTTTTGAACCAGCTTGCACTTATGACAGTTGCAGCAACCTGCCGTCATGTGATTACCATTTACAATTTTTTGGCTTCTGCCCCCCAAAAAAGACAAGGGGGAAACTGGCAGAGAAGTTTGCAAGTTGTGGTCACAATATTTCTTGCTTAACAAGCCCATCAATTAGCAACAAAACTTTCTGGTTCCAATTACAGTTGTAAGCTCAGGATTCCCTGTATATTTTAACCTTCCTTTCTGAAGTTGTATTGTGATTCTCTTATTTCTATAATCTATAATGTCTAATCATTAAAATCATAAATCATGTTCATTTCTTTTCTATGCAAAAAGCCCAAAAGAGGTTTCCAGTCTCCAAGCACATGCTGTCTTTTCTCTAATCAAACAAGTCAGTCTAGCAATTTCAGCAAGTGGTTATCTCACCAACCGTTCATCCATTATAAATATTGCTAATTTTTTTCTGACTTTGTGCATACAATAATCCTATGTAAAAACAGTGTTCCAAGGCTCTTTTTTGTTTATCCATCAGGACGAGGAAAAGTTCTGCTTTCAATTGAAAGCTAATCTTTACAATCCTTTGAATCAGGGTGTGTATTTGAATCCATTTTTTCTAGCTCTTTTACACATCCACCAAGCATGATAAAACAATTCTTCTTGCTCATATTTCCAACCTAAAGTTAAAGTACCTTTCTTTATCCATTTTGGATGATTTCTTCTGATGTCATATACCAATGGTATATAATTTAATAAAAAATGTTCTTAAGATTTTGATAATGCACATTTCAATCCTTTCAACCACTATTTTTCCACTGTTCCACCTGCATACTGTAACTGATTTTTAGCCCACTTTATTATATGTTCTTTCACTTCTTCTTGTGTGTCATATTTCAATAAAAATTATATATTTTAGTAATCATGTGCTCACCATTTGTACACAATTCTGTTTCAGATACGGTCTTATGTTGTCTTGTTCAATACCATGGACAGTATTTTTTAAAACAAAAAACTATTTATTTTTAATGAATTTGCTCCTTTTATACTCCTCATCTTCTGCTCCAATTCCAATGACCAATTGAAAGGGGAGCCTTTGAATAATAATAGCTTTGCTGAATTTGTTTCCAGCACCCTTCTTGGCCAACTTCACTCCAGTGGCAGCACACCAATCCCACTGGAAGTGTGTGTGACTGGTACATGAAGATTTACAGGGATGATCTGCACAATGAGTAGAAGCCTTATTTCAGCCTTATTTCATTAATTCTGCCTTATTCATTTCATATTTATTTGCCTTATTCAGCCTTGTTTCATTGATTTTTCCTAATCTATTTTTAAACACCATGTTAAAGTACTCTCAATTACAGTTAAATCCATCCATCCACTTACTTACTCATCCATTCACTCATTCATTCAAAATGTAGCTTTAATGGAAATGTAGCCAAGCAGAAATGTATAGGTTAGCTTTCCTGCATAAGAATCAAAGTGTAATGTTTGTTGCCTTCTTTTTTTCCATAATAAGCATCTATATTAGCTGACTGAGAATAACTGCCAAAAATAAAGAATCACCACTGTGGCCTTTGGTGTCAAATAGGTACCAACTTGCAAGAAATGTTAACTTTGTGGCAAGGATAATCTAGCCTGAGAATGTAAAGCCCTTTAAGAGCATCTCTAAATATTATGTTACATTTATTACCAATACTATTTATTCTTATTAAATATGGGTCCATTTGGCCTTTTAATGGCATAACTGTTTCTAGTGTACTAAAAGCTAATTGGTGCTATTATGAGCTTCCCTCCTCTCCCCAGTCAGAAGTTTAGAACCAGATGGTGACATTTTCTTAAGAAGAGCTTAAATTTTTTTTTAAACAAAAAGATTTGTATTTTGGAATGTGGCAGGAATCTTTTTTTCACTGCTGCAAATCATTCTTTTTCCACATAAAAGGATGGCCTGGCCAAAATAATACTTCAAATTATTACAAGCCATCATAAGAGATTTCAGCACATATCAAATGTTCTGCTGATGGGAAAGCTATTACAGAAGTATTTCTCAATAAGTGAAGAACCAGTTGAATTCTCTGGGTGTTGGTAAAGGAGCTGCTGAACAGAGCATGAGGTTGCCCAATTAAATTGATTGGCAGTAGTTTCAAGACACCTGAAATGGACTCCATCCCTACTGACACAATTGCAGGAGGAAGTAAATTTATAGAAGCTCTCATTCAAACTGTCTTTATAGTCCCTGCTTCCATAAATACTAAGGAGGTATTTCCAAAGACTGTAAACATTTGCCTCTGAAGAAAGGATAGACATAATTCCCCAGGCAAGATTCCTAAGCAAATTTTGCTATTATGGATGGCATAAGGGGCACAATTATTTTACAATATGCTGCCTGAAATCTTGGAATAAGGCAGTATCTAAAAGTTTACAATAAGCAAATAATAAAACAATACAATTTGTTATCCAATGAACAAAAAGCAGAAAATGGTAATAAATTTAAAGAGCATAAACTGGAGCATAATATGAGGGATTCAGTCAACTGTACTGTGAAGTATCTAATTTCTTGATTTGGAAGCAGCATTTTAAGCATCTTCTTAAATTAAGTGGTGTTAAGGGCAAGCATTTAAGTAATCAGATGTACTCAAGGTAGCACATTATTTAAGATGCTTAGGCAAAAAGAGGACAGTGATGAGTGCTGAAAGGATATTATTGGATCTTGATCATGCAGGATGGGCAGGCACTGTACCATGAAGGGCTTTGGGGATAATAATGAGCACTTAAATTGGAAACCTATTTATGCAGCTTAAGAAGTAGATGTGTTGCCTGAACATTACATGTTATGCCCATATCTGCCCTGGCCTCTACAACCAGTTGCAGACACCAAGACCTCAGTTGAGTCCCTCATCAGATCCACTCATATCTTCCAGTGCCCATTTGTCACCTGGGGTGAACTCATTTAATAGGAGGTAGCATCAGCAAGCTGAAAAGCAATCAGAGCTTGCTTTGACCCTGGCAAAAGAATGATGAGAATATAATTCATTAGGTTACAGCTGTTTGCAGACAAAATGTAAATAGCATGTATGATCCCTCTGGTGTGTGGTCAGGGTCTTGATGATTTGGTTTCAGGTTTATGGCTGCTATTGTGATTATAAACTCATGAGCTTTTCTTAGACAAGTTGAACTGCCTCTAACTATATGCCTGAACAGGCCACTGCTAATATGATGATGGAATCTAGCATTTCAGGCAAGAATATCACTATGCAGCAGTAAGGCAACAAAACAAAACCCCAACTACTCCCCAAAGCTCAGCTAAAAGATGTCTGTAAATATATCAATCTCACCTAACCCATGCCCTTCCACCTGGTATGGACTCACATCTGGTGTCAAACTTGAAACCCAAGTGGTCATATCTGTAAAAGGGAAACTCACCCACTCTGGGCCTACCCAAGTCTTGGTTATATACGCCACATCAATCAAATCATAGACAACAATCGTCTTATTACATATCATGACATTCAGTGGACAACCAATCATTTTCAATACCCTGTCTTTTGATTTCTCTCCTGCTGGTCCTTTTCATCTTTCTGTTTTCTTCTTTTCCCTGTCTTCTGCTTCCCCCTTTCTTTTTTTCTCACTTCTGGCTACATTTCTTTTCTCTACTTTCATCTTCTTCATGTACTTCATCATAATACTCTTTAGTGTTTGCTTTTCCTCTTTCCCTTCAAATTCTTGCTCTTCCTCCTATTTTTTTTTTTTTTTTGCAGTTTTCTTCCCTGAATACGTTCTCTGTGATCTGCATATTTTTATCCTGCTCTTCTTTTTCTTCTCCCACCCTTATTTTACTTTCTTTCATTCTATTCCTTTATTCTCCTTTTCAACCCCTACTTCTTCCAATGTTTTTAATTCTTTTTATTTTATTCTCTCTTCTTTTATAAGTGCTTGTTCATTTGTTTTGCTTACCTAAGTGATGCTATAAATGCAATAAAATTGCTTAATTACATTGCATCTAGTATCATCCCATTTGCTGTGAATGGAATTGCCTAGGTAGATATAAAATTTGCAGCTTTTAAAGGACAATTAATCAGCGGCAATTTTAAGAAAATAAGATACAAAGCAGAGACAGGAAAGAGTATACATTTTAAATTAATTTTTAAAATTTATTTAGTATATATAATGAATATACTCATTATAGTATTTATAGTATTCTATACTACTATACATATAGAAGTATATATAATGAATATACATAATGAAAAGAATTTTCTTTTCAAAAGAACATTCTTTTTCAAAAAAGCAAACTTCTGCATCTCCAGCTAATGCCTTTTTGGCTTCGTAATTAATATTAACAAATCTTTGCTTTGATCATGAGAGCCAGTGTGTTAGCTGTGCTCCAGTGTATATATCTCAAAAAAATGAGACCAGTCCCTGAGTAATTTGTAATGTGATAGAAGTAGCCAACATTAATTATTAATTAAAAATAATTTTGATGATTCATTTGTTACGCTACTTACTTTTGAGGCAAAAGTAAGACTGCTGTTTCCATCTGAGAATTAAGAGAGTTAAATTAAGCAAGGAAATATTTTCTTTATTGGTGTTTTAGAGTATTAAAAGCTCCACAACGGAACTCACTTCATTAGTGTGTGCTAATCCAAATACCTTTGTGGGTGGGTTGGGACACTGATAAGGAGGTTTTAGCATTTAGAAAATGCTCTCAAGTCAGTGGTGTCCCTAGGAAGATTTGGGACAGTGGTCCAGAGGTCCCATTAGCTGACTGATAGAAGGGTCCTGGGATACAGCAGTGCTGGCTTAGCACATTTTAAAGTAACATAACTAATTCATTCCACACTACTGCCTAAAGAACATTGGAGCATAAATCCACTTTGTCCACAGTTTAAAATTGCCCCCTTGTTTAAAGGAGCAATAAACATTTTGGCCAAGAGCAAAGGAGCGTAGGAGCTGTCATATAAAACAAATGGAGGGCACCTGACTGTTAAATCTAATTTACTTTGTTCATTGTACTGCACATTCGCAAAGTGTGAAATCTGTACAGTGTGAATTTAAACTGACTATAATATGTATGTATGTATATATATATAAAGTTTTCGCGGGTACTTACATGTATGGTATTCAGCTTTGTTCGGGTATTTTCCCACGTCATTATAGTTGTGCTTTTAAAGTTGTAGCAACATTTCGGCAGAATCTCATCTGCCATCATCAGGCTTCTGTATTGTGTTCGTCTAGTTTTCTGTCAGTTTTGAAGGCATGAACAGACCTATGGAACAGCTTTTCTGCCCTACATAAGAGGTACTACAGACAAAATCAGTAAGATACTACACAGGCATCACATCAAGACTGCCTTCAAAACAGACAGAAAAATAGCAGCCATCCTAAGAAACCCCAAATATAACATTGACCTGGAAAACCAAGGCATATATGAAGTCCCCTGTGCATCATGCCCTGCCACATACATTGGACAGACCAATAGAAGAATAAGTACCCATCTGGATGAACACAAAAATGCAGTAAAAAAGCTGGAACACACTTCCTCACTAGTCCAACACATGAAAGCCACAGGTCATAGCATCAACTTCAATGGCACCAAAACCCAAGCCACTATAGAAAACCCCAGCCACAGAATTATTAGAGAAGCCATAGAGATTGAAAAAAGACCTGAAAGCATGAATAGAAGAGATGATTCCACCAGACTGTCAATGATTTGGAAGCCTGCACTCACAAACAAAAAAAATCTCCACACCACAAGCCAGGCAAACACCTGGGCACAAACAGATCCCCCCCTGATACCTCCAGCTCAAACACACCCCAACCAGGCATCCAGATGAAACCTAGCTTCCTAACAAATGATAGCCATCCATTTACTCGGAGCCAAGCCGCACTAAAAGCCTCCAATACAGGAACACAATGTTGCCAGCCAATCAAGACAAAAAAAGCCACAAAACAGACAGAAGATATTAGAAACACCAGTCAAGCACAACATAGCAAACTCCAAGACCAATAAACACAGACCAAGACTCCCAGCCAATCAGGATGAAGAAAAAACCATTCTGGCACAGCAGTAGGCTAGCCCCAAATTTAAAACTGAAACGGCTGTGAAAGTCTGACTCACAGATGAACACAATCCAGAAGCCTGATGATGGCAGATGAGATTCTGCCGAAATGTTGCTACAACTTATTTATTTATTTATTTATTTGATTTGCCAATTGTTTACAAGATAATAAGTATAAATGTATACATAGTTGTGAATACATGAAATGGGTACATATAAGAAAAATAAAAGAATAAGAGAAACAATAGGACAGGGACGGTAGGCACATTGGTGCGCTTATGCACGCCCCCTACAGGCCTCTTAGGAAAGGGGTGAGGTCAATAGTAGACAGTCTAAGATTAAAGTTTTTGGGGTTTTGGACTTTAAAAGCACAACTATAATGACGTGGGAAAATACCTGAACAAAGCTGAATACCGTGTGTGTGTGTGTGTGTGTGTGTGTGTGTACACACACACACACACACACACACACACACACACACATACATACATACATACATACATACACACTGATTTTCTCAGTGCTCATTGGGAATTGTAGGTTGGGGTAAAAGAGCAGCATTCTAGCAGTAAAGCTTCCATGTTCTTCACACAGAGAAAAAAACAACCTGGAAATAGGCAAAGCATTGTTTTGTTAACAGGGCTCAAACCCAACAGGCATCAGAGGTTTTCTATTTAACTTAATCAGTTTACTAACATTGCCAAGCCAAAGAATTTAGGTACAGCTCAGTGAAAACACTCTACTGAAGAAATCCATGTTAGCTTTATTTCACCAGAAGAAAATTGCAGAAGTCAACTTCTCAGCATGTACTAACCATGGTTTTTTTCCAAGCTATGCCATTTTATACATGTGTACTGAGACAATCAACTGAATTCAATAAGACTTATTGCTAGTGAGTACTGGTCTGTTCCCTTAACCAGCTAGAGTGGTAAACTTCAGGCAACAAGTATACATTGACAACTAGTGGACAGAACAGGACTATTCTTTTTTTAAAAAAAGAAAAATGCAAGCTAATAACTTAAAATATGTCACAGTTGTTTTAGAAATATGTCAGAAATCTAACAAGAGGAACAATCTGAGATATTTAGTTGCCTGAGTTGATGGCAAGCCAAAATCTCTTCATTTCACATGCAGAAGCTGAAGACTTTCTTCAATGCCAATGGATAGCATAGAATATTCTGTGAAATCTGAAGACAGTAAGCTAGCTTAGGTGATATAGGGCGGACAATATGTTTAAGGTTATAAAAGCAGCCAGTGTATTTAGGAGGAAGTACTATGAGGAAGGACTATAACTGCTATTTTCCACAATATCCAGCCTTTATATCTGAGCTCACCAATTCATTTTTGCTAATGGTAGGACTGGTCTCAGCAAGCCAGAATGCAGTTGCTTTTGTGTCAGTAAATTACTCTGTAATTCCATCTTTCATTCAGGAGAATTTATGTTCCATCTTTGAAGAGGAACATCTTTCTTTTTCACATGCTCTTACTATAATGTAACACTCTCAAAAGTATTAAGAAAATATGGATCAATCATCACATTGCTTTGCACTTTGCTTGATTGAGGGGTGATGAAGACAAATCTACCAACTTGTTTCCAACCTGCCTAAGGATTGTCTTCCTAGTCTAAGCAACTTTTTGCTCATTGAAGCCATACAGACTGTTTCAGTTCTGTTTACCTGTTCTTAGGACAGCGTTCTTTTGCTTCAGAGCTCAAGATCTAGTTCAGATATTCATACATGGTTTTGTAAGCCATAGTTTATGAATATAAACTATACCTCACCTACAAAGCTACAAATATCTGCAAGGTGGCAGCAAAGAGATGCAGAGTTTGGTTGTCTGAATTTTTACAATCCATTTCCCCTTTCTTCTTTGTTTTAAAGCTGAGGATGTATCAGCTGGAGAAGTCAAGTAAGCTGTTGATTAACTGAACAAAATAACACAGGTGGAAAACAAGCCAGGGAAGTATATGCTTACATGGCTAGGCCAGCTCATATCATTTGCTTTTGATCTTTTTGGATCCTACTCACAAGGTTTTCAAGAGCAAATAAAATAGGCAAATAAAAAGCACGAAACTTTTATTCCCATCCTATTATTTGATGTTCACAAAAGCAATTTCATATGTAAATAGCATTTATATATGTCCTAGATCAGGGGTGTCAAACTGGTAGCCTGTGGCCCCGATGCTTCACACAGAGGCCACGCCCACCCCAGCTCCACAAAGGGGAAAAATATCACAATATGTCATGTGATGGCAAGGTGACATGGCAAGTTTGACACCCATGTCCTAGATTCTAAAAAAGGTTAAACAGATAAGTTCATCAAAAAACTAAAAAAGTTTCATAACCGGCCCTTCTTTCTCTTTACAGGCCCTGAAATGCTTTTTGAAAGCATCAGAAGTATCTCCTAAACAATGTAGCTTGGAGTAATAAGAATTACTGGAACAGGTAATAATTGTTCACAATTGTGGTTATCTTAGATTAAATGAAAAAAGATTCAACACATTACAAATTTAAAGGTTGAAATAATTTAATCCAAAGAAAAGAAGCTTTCCACTCCCAACAATCTGCTATTGTTTATTCCATATTGCACATTAAGACCATCAATTCCTCACAGATATTTGCCTTTAAACAAAAAACCCTCTTGACTTTTTTTTACATTGTATTGCTATTGACTTCCATGTAAATCCCATAGATCTTCACTTGGATAGGAATACCCAATCAAATGTATATTTAATTTCCCTGCAGACAAATTTTATGGATGAATCTTAAAAGGTAGCTACCTGAAAAAAAACAACCAGGTGCTTTAAAAATAAATAAATAAATAAATCCTTGCAGAAGTGATGAGAATGTATGTATGGTTCTTCATGACCCCCTTTCACAGCTGTTGCAAACATCAGGCTTTCTCCTTGTAATTGTACACCAGGGGCCAGTAGATAGGAGACCAAAAGGCATATTTCTCTTTTCTCATGTGTTCCTTCACGATTAGGTCTCATAAATCCATTAAAAAAATCCTAGGCAAATGTGCTCTGAATATTAAAGCACTTTGTTTTGCAACTGGACAAGTCTTCCAAATAAAGGGGAGGCAAACCAATCCCCAACTTGAGCTTATGCATACAAATAATCAATAAAAACTTGAAAGTCCTTTGAATAAATTACAGCTATTGAAAAACAGCTGCACTCATGTCAAGGACACCTGCAGTTTGCTCCCTGATCATAGTTACTTTGACTAGTGATTTATAGACACACAAGGGGGACATTGGTGCTCCCTGCAACTAAATAATACATTCACAGGTCAGACGACTGATAATCCAACATTTGCTCTAGCAGATCCAAACATGCTTGAAGAAGAAGAGCAATGTCTTTTCATTAACTACATGCTGATGCATAAAACTTTTGTACCCACAGTTTTGATAGAATTATTATGGTTATAAACAAAAGTAGAAGCTCACACTGCTTGACAGTAGTTCTGAAGAATCACAACACTTTCCAAATTCAGAAGAATCTCTAGAGTTAAATTTCTCAGTGGAAGAAATGTTTTAGATATAATCATATTCTGAGGAAGGTGACACAGAACCTAAAAATGGAACAAATGGAGCCCATAAGAAAATGTTGCTAGTTGTATTAGGTTATAAATATACCAGTGGCCTGCTAAGTAAGACAAGGATCATAAATACAACATAATGGAACCTTTCATAGATGTAATCTGGGACACTATGAGTGGGGTAAAGCTTTAAACCATGCATGTCTGAAGCTTGACTAATGTACTACAGAACAAATATTGAGCAAAAATATCCCTCCTCCCTATTTGAACATGAAAAAACCTGATCATTTGGGTGATGTTTTCAATTATTTGGAAGATGAGCAAATACAAAGGATAGGAGACACACCCTTTCATATTCCTGCAAGGGATAGTTGCTTCTATGCTTATTTTTCAATAGTGCTTACAATGGTATTACATCACATCAGTATCTTCTGAATGCCTTGTGGGATTATAGAAGCTCTCAACAAATATGAACATTAAGACCAGAAAACAAAGGAAGCATTGCTTCAATTTGTTTCATTTATAGTTTTGCACCCCACATCATTTAGTTGAAAAATGCATCCCATTTGGTAGCAGGTAACATATTTAAGAAATTGTTGGTGTCCATTTGATTCTGTCCACATGTAGCTATAAAAAATATCAATTAATTTAGGATAGGATAGAATAGAATAGAACTTTATTGTCATTTTAAATGTACACTAATCAGCATACATTAAAATGAAATTTTGTTGCATTCAGCTCTCAAAAAATAACTATTATGCATATGCCCACATACACATATATATGACAGAGAAACAGCACAGTCTAGTTCAGAGAAAAGAGAAGTAAAAATAGGAAGGCACAGCTTAAAAAACATCTAGCAGATGCAATTGGTATTGGAGTTACAATATGGCTCAGTAAATTAGAGTCACAAGTTCTAGGTAGAAATGTTGTTACTTAATATCAGAAGGCTTGGCTGCCTTTTCAAAGTATGGTGTATGAATTAAATCAAACAAGAAAGAATTCATCAAAGAATTCTAGTTGCTCTTTGGTTTATTTATTTTCTTTTGATTAAATTTTTAATAAATTGATTGATGAAAGACCACTGGATCAGCACCTTCACAAAACAAAAATTGCAGAAAACACGTACCGGTATTTCAGAATATTTGAAAGTAACAATCCTAGCAATGAATTTTGGGAAATAAGAACATAAAAGTACTAATCAACAAGTGACAATTGTTCAGGGATTGTTCAGATTGCTTGGAAGGTACGGTTATTAAAATCTGTTTCTCATTACTCCATAAAGCTATTATGAAAGAAGGCATAGATGGTCACATCTGCTCTTATCCTAAGCAACTGGAATGATGGCCCATTTCTTTTCCCTTTGCTGTCCCAATACAAAAGTGGTAAAGAAGAAATTGTACAAGTATTCCTTCATGTAATTTGCTTGCCTAGCACCATCTGCTCTCTTTGGCACCGAGCACTTTCTTGAAATCCCTTTTATAAATGTGCCCTCAGTCAGGAAACTGATTTAGATGAGAACCAATTAACATTCCCACCTCCCAAAGCACATGCCAACATATATGCAAGTGCACGTCCTCCTTTTGTTTCTATTTCAAAAATGTATTTTTATTTCAGAAACATGTATGTGTTGTGGAATTTCTTGGAATATAATCGCACTGGGCAAATACAACTAATAGATATGTCCATTTCTTTATGAATAACTATCAGAAACTAAATCTGGAATTGTTGAGGCTGAAAATCAAGACACCCATGGGTAGTTGCTGTATAACTTTTTTCTCTATGTCCTTCATCTGTTATCAAGGACATTAAATGGGCTCCCTCTGTTCTTTATTACTCCTCCAACTGAAAACAGACCAATGGTTTATTTTTAGATGGACTGGGCAAAATAATAATAATTTATAGTCATACTTCTGATTTTCTTTTTCTGATACTACTTTTTTACAACTTAAATAGATACAAATGTAGACTGATTAAAGCAGATGAATTCAGATAGAAAGTAAGGAAAATTTTGGAATGTTATTTTGCATAAGACAATGGCTGTGACAAAGGCAGAAGAATACTACCTACTTTTCATGAAAGACACCTTCTTTCCTTAATTAAATTAAGCTTATATAAAACACAAGGCATACTGTATAATAATACAAAAACTCTTCAAACCAAAAATATCCAAAATACCTAAATCCAATAACAATAATTAAGTGGTGTCATGCCTCAAATACCTCCAGAAGAATTCTGTTTAATGTTTTCTGGAAGGTAGAAGCTAAGCAACCCCCAACAGACTAACCCCCAGAAGGCTAACCCTGTAATGAAAAAATATTTTTGGTGTTTTACCCTCTTGACCTCCCAAAATGGGGAAGAACCATGTGTTCATTTCCATAGAGAGATCTTTGCGATCTTGCAAAGAATTTGGGGAGCAGATATTTAAATCATTATTTTAAACTGTACTCCAAAGCAATAGGGAGCCAGTACAGCTCCCACAATATAGTTGTAATGTGATCCCACCAGTTACTGGGTCACTGGATCTTGTACCAACTGAAGCTTTCAGATGCTTTTTAAGGCAGTCCCATGTAGAGTGTCCCACGTGGTAATATAAGCAGGTTGTGAGGAGGACATGAGCCAGTGAAGCAAGGTTCTCATGATCCAAGTACGACTCCAGCTGAAGCACCAGGAAGAGCTGAGTCTTTTGCCTGCTGATTCAGCAGGAGCTATGGGTCCAGGAACATCCCAAGTATAAATCTAATCAGTGGTGGTGTGCTACCGGTTTGGACCGGTTCAGTTGAACTGGTAGTTAAAAAAAGCCTCCCAGAGGGGAAAAAAGCCTCCTACAACAGCCAAGAGGAGAAACTAGAAAAAAGTGCAGGATCGGCCTTCCCACACTGCCCTTGCACTTTTCTCTTCTTTATTCTCTCAGCTGATTGGTGCTGCAGGCCTCAGCTGGTGTGGGGAAAGCTGCGTGCGCGGGTTAGGTGCATGTGGACGTGTGCACAATCACTGAACTGGTAATGGAACAGGTAAGATCCCACTGCTGAATCTAATCCTTTAGGGCTAGATCATCCTCATCCAGAGTCATCACTGCCAGAGAAGTCTGGTATAGAAACAATGGTTTCATCTTGCTGGGTTCAATTTCAGCCTATTCTTTTTCTCATCCAGACCTTCACAGCCTCCAGGACAAGTTTTCCACAGCATCTCTAGAAAGGTAGAGATAGCTGAGAACATCCCAGAGAGCATCTTATCTACTTCCTTTGGGTTACAGGCCTCCAAAAGAATACCAGATAGGATGACAGGATGGTGCACCAATTACACATCATTCTACCCAAGTGGAACCTAGACTCAAGTGAATAAGAGCAATGTGGCTTACAAAATGTTGCTCTAATTTGTCAGAGTGGTCAAAAAGATAACTGTTCTGGGCAACTATTATCCATAAGAGTTAACTAGCTGAAAAGGGCCACTGGACAGCAACCCATCAACTCACTAAGAAAAGTAAATGTACTTATTTCTATTAATTTAGAAGATCTTTAAGCTGTCTTCCAGTTTTAACAGCAGAATAACAAAATGAATTAAAAGTCAAAATATCAACATAAAGTTTCTTTTTTACGTCTCATCAGAAAAATAAATTGTTTTCATTAATGGTTTCCAAACTTTTGTTACGCATGAGTATCTTGCAATGTAGAGTGTCTGTTTCTATTATAAAGAACAGTCTTCTATACTATTTCATAAACTATTGGCAGATAGTCCTCTGTTTGTGCCAGCCCTACGAGGTTAGCCAGATTAGGAAACCAATTCCACAGAAAGATTTCAACTAAACTTTATTAAGATGAGCTCCAGTAACACAACCTTACAAGTCTGCTTGTATTTTCCTGCCTTCCCTCTTATATCCCACTGAATCAAGGAGGAGTCAGCTTGAACAATTTCCTTTCCTGAGGCTCAGGGCGTACTTCTGTTCTTGTTTTTATAATGGCTTCTGAATATTTTCTTCAGGCCATCTCCATAGCTCTCCACAGTTGCAAATATCCTTGAATTGGAGGTTAATCCAGTTCAACTCTAGTTTAAAAAAATAAAACACATAAGAGGGGAGAGCAGGGCAAACATCAACTTGTTCAATTAATAGAGACCAACTGGAGAGCAAATTGAGCAAGTTCCAAGGTCAGCGGCTTATGGTTTTCCCCATTACAGTAAAGAGCACTGTATTTTTAAAATTAATCATGTTTTTTAGGCAGTGGGTGGCGGGGAAATAATCACTGGTAAATTGCATTTTTCTTAGATAATCTGTATTTGAAATGAGGCTTTCAAATGCCACAAATTCATACATGATTAACATTTCCTTCTATTTTTTTCTCCAACTTTGCTGCATGATTGTGAAATCTTTTGAAACAGATTGGGGGAGGGGAGTCATTCTAAGCAAAGAAATAATGTCATATTTTCAAAAAAATAAGGATCAATAATTTTTGATGTCTTCATCAAACAGCTCTGAAGTGAGTTAAGATATAACCTGAAAATTTCCCACAATCTTCTGGAATCAAATCAGAATATTTTCAACCTTCTCTTTTTTTTTTTCATTTTAAGAATAAAATATTTATTTGTTTGACTTAAGACATTGCCCAATTTCAACTGACTCTGGGGAAAACATTGCATTAAAAAAACAAAAACAAAGCAACAGCATTCAAGAAAAGATATCCCCAGGCCCTATGTATGCTATGTAGATCGTTATAAAAGATTATAACTAGGACCTGGAATTGCACGCAGAAGTAAACTGGCAAGTTTGTGAAGCACAGTTTGTGAAGCATGGTTGTTACATGGCCATGACTTGGTACTGTATCAGTAGAGCTTGTTGCATGAACATTTTTAATTCACTTTATGTTTTTGAAAGGCCAGATTGTTGGTTTCTTTGGATTGGTTTACATATATTGTGTTATAGCAATAACAATAGCACTTAGACTTATATACTGCTTCACAGTGCTTTACAGCCTTTTCTAAGTGGTTTACAGAGCCAGCATATTGCCCTCAGCAATCTGGATCCTCATTTTACCCACCTCAGAAGGATGGAAGGCTGAGTCAACCTTGAGCCAGTGAGATTCAAACTGTCGAACTGCTGGCAGTCAGCAGTCAGCAGAAGTAGCCTGCAGTACTGCATTCTAACCACTGCACCACCACAGCTGATGCATTCTAGGTAACTTGAAAGCTTATATATTATTTTCCGGCCTTTATTTATGAAATCAGGCTGTAACAATTAGATTGCTTCCATGTTGTATAGCGTCTCTACCTGAGCTCCTTGACTTTTGATTGAGTTGACCATGATCTTGGGAACATCAAGATTTACCTATATGGTACCACTGCTGCACAAGCTTCACTAGGTTTCAAAAGGTTTTAGAGTACAATTCAAGGTGCTGGTTTTGCCTTGAAAGCTCTGAATGGCACAAGATCAGGTTACTAGGGGTGTCAAACACAAGGCCCTTAGGCCGGATCAGGCCTGCAATGTGGTCAGATCCAGCGCGGCCATCCTGGAAAATGTTTAAGGGGATGGCTCATGTTGTTTCAGCCCGGTTTACCCAATGTGAAAGGGAAACATTGGGCAAATGTGGCTTTGGCCCAGTCTAGCCAATATGAAGAGGAAAGATTGGGCAAGCATGACTTTGGCCCAATCTACCCAATCCGAAAAGAAAACATGCCAGCAGTTTGGGGAGTGATGTCAAGCTGGTCATGTCCACTTAGTTGGCCATGTCCAGTGAGTGGCATCAAGCTGGCCAAATCCACCTAGTTGGCCACATCCACCCAGTTGGCCACATCCACCCAGTTGCCCATGGCCACCCAACCTACTGAGGTTAACCACAGCTCCAATGCGGTCCTCAATGAAAATGCTGTTTTGACAACTTTTGGATTTCTGACAGTATCTCTGAAGCCAGTATAGAGATAAAGGCAAACAACAGTTGCAGAACTCCCCTGGACCAAGAGGCCTGGAATCAATGATTAATATATATCACTCAATTACATTACAGTAACATGCTCTACATGGGGTTGCCTCTGAAAATGATTCAGAAGCCATGTCTGATACAAAATGCAGTGATCAAATCTTGTAGGCGACAGTCCTCCCATGTAAGTATTATACCTTTTCTTTGGTTGTTACATTGGTTGCCATCAGATTTCCAATTCCAATTCAAAGAGGTGTTTTTGACTAATAAGATTTGGTTTCAGGATATTTTAGAAATCATATTTTGAGAAAATCTGCTCAGTCCTTAAGACCATGCAAGGAAGGGAGGAAGCAAGACAATCTGGATCGGCCATTGGCAATCATTTATTATGATCTTTATAATATTGAACACTCACCTCTGGTGTCTCTAGTTTCTTCTATCAATCGATTAATTTTCACAAATTTGGTTTGTTCTTTCTATATAATCTAGGCCCTGCCCATCACTTTAGGCAAGTCATATTTAACTGGACATTTGAATCACTAGCATCTAATAAAAGCATTAGAGAATGCTCCCAATTCTACAAGCCACAAGCCATCCTGAAGATTCCTACGATTGTCAAGTCTGTGCTATTATATAAATTGTGATTATCCACCCTGTATCTTCTGCTTTTACTTAGATGATTGCTTATAATATTCCAATTACAGCCAACTATGTAGCTCTATCATTCCATTCCCTCAGCTGCTTTAATGAATAATTTAAGCCTCTCTGCTTCATTTGCTTCAGGATTATTTTATGGTGCATTTGAATGCTTTTAATGATATTATGAAAGCTTTGTAAAGATCCAAGTGGCTGGCTGCATAAGACAATACATAGTAATAGTACATATGAAAATGATAATTTTAAGAGTTTGTCTTAGAAATGTGACAATGCACAAACTGTTTTGTGAATGGGCCATTTTGAACACAATATATCTTAGCTATCTATGCTATCAGAAGTATTCATTTGGATTTCTGGTTAGGATTCATGCTGAACTAGGTGTCCCTGAATTAGTAAGAACAACATTGTGATGGAGATTGGTGGGCAGAAGGTTACGTCTGGCCAGAAAATTCTTTCCAGAAAAAGTTTGCCTATTTGTATTCCAAACAGCTGTTTCTCATGAGGGTCTTTCAAAATTACAAGGTCCTATTAATTTATCATTACAAATAAAGTAGAATAAGCTCATCTGGTTGCGTTTCCTATATGGTTACCTCAGAGAACTGACATCAATCTTGCAAGTACAAATCACCTACTGTCTTTTTTGACAGTCAGATCAATTAGCGTGTGTTCTTCTTAAGTTCTCTGACTATTCAGCAATTGTGGGCTCCTCCCACTATTGTCCGATTGTTTTCTTCGCAGCATTTCTTCCTCTCGTCCCTCAAGATCATTCTGATACACCATTATAGTAGACTGCAGGAACTGAGGTTGTGAGTTGAACTGCTGGGAGTCAAGGAATTTCAAGCAAGCTCATAGCCCTAATGTTGCCTATATGAACACAAGGTTTGCCAAGCCTCGTTTCTTAATCATTTTCAGAAATTTGCTTCTTAACTACTTTCTATAGCTTTAGTTTTAAGAAGCTTTGCAATAACAGATTTTAGTGTAACAGATGAGTCTCCTTCAAACTTTAAGGGAAGTTTTAAATAAAACTTTAAAAACTTTAAAAAAACATGGACACCACTGTCAGTTACCATTAGGGACTTATTAACATCTCTTAAATATAATAAATGTTTTCCCATGTTCCCATTCTGGAGAACTGGTAGCTGAAATTTTGAGTAGTTCAGAGAACCGACAAATACCACCTCTGACTGGCCCCACCCCTATCTATTCTCTGCCTCCCAAGTCCCAGCTGATCCGCTGGGTCTTCTTTTGTTGCTCTGCACAGGAGAACGGAGCTAGAAAGCAAGTTAGTAGGGTGGGGAGGGAATGGAGATGTTGCAGTATCCTTCCCCTGTCATGCCCACTAAGCCACGCCCACCAAGTCTCACCACACCCACCAAGCCATGCCTGTTCCGAACTAGCAGGCTCGTAAGCCTGCAAACCTGACTGGCCGTTCCACAAGCAGGCTCGTAATCCTGCACATTTGATTGGTCCGTTGACAGCGAGTCGTGATTGGTCATTCTGGACTGGTCTGATTGGCTAGTTAACGGGCTGCCGCGATTGGACGCTCAAGCGCGGCAAACTTAAACCATTGGACGCTTTGACAGCAGCCAGCTCTATAAAAGGAGCTGCTGTTGCTATTCTCTTGCTCTGTTCCTGAAGTCACAAATAAAGAGTTGGAGTAACTATTCGATGTCTCGTCTCCGTTATTGCGCCCATTCTCCAAGATAGAACACTAGCGACGAAGGTGGGATGCGGAGACGATAAGAGCTGACTGAAACACTCATGAAGTATTGGCAGAGCATGTGGCTGACAACGCGCAGAAAACGGCAGAATGACCAGTAGCGCCAATACCACCCGCTCCGTTTGATCCAGCTAACGAAGATTGGGACTGTGATATGGGACAGGTTCCAAATGTTCCTGGAAACCAATAATCTGAAGGATGCTACGCCTGGAAAAAAGCATGGTGTTCCTAACGCATTGCGGACCCGCCGTTTTCAAAATGGCAAAGGCGCTAGCAAAACCAGCTGAAGTCAAAACTATGGTTGGGACACCCTCGCTCCCATTCTCAGGGCTCTTACGCCCCAGCGGTTCCAACCCTCATCAGAAGACACGAGTTTTACCAGAGGGACCAACGGGAAGCGAGAGCATCGGGGACTTTGTAGCTGACCTAAGAAATTTGGGTGGACTATGTGGCTTCGAATCTGGAAGAAGCCATGAGAGATCAGATTGTCCTGGGTCTAAGAGACCTCACCATCCAAAGCAAGATTATGGCAAAGGGGATATCGCCCTCGCAGATGCCATAGCGGATGCTACTGTAGCAGAAGCAACCAGGAAGTCAGCGGCTCGAATGCGCCGAGCAAATGGATCCAGCCGCCAACTCCGCCAGCGACATCACAACACCCACAGAGAGACACACAACAACAGCCCACCACGAAGACATTGAGTCCTCATCAGAAGGAGAAGAAAAGAAGTCAATAGACTCAGATCAGAGCGCGACCAGCGAGACCAGCGAGTCGTAAACCCAACTTCCAGTGTGCCGGATGTGGGGAAACCACCCATGAGCAGATTGCAGGTTCCTAGACGCCATCTGTCGGTACCTGTGATAAAGGGGCCACATCGCCAAGGTCTGCAGAAGTAAGCGAGTATCCAGCCCCAAGAGGAACAAAAATACCTTCTGGCAGACAGCGGGCAACCACCCATCAAATCGGGACTGCCCAAACACCCAGTGGAGCCCATACAACAGAAACCGAATGCTTGCCACCAATACCAGATGAGAGAAGGCACATCAGACCATCATCATCGCCACGCCTCATCAGTAGATGCAAAAAAATCCGGGTAAAGGTCACCATCGAAGACAGACCGTGCATCATGGAAGTCGACTCCGGGTCATCCCTATCAATGGTCTCCTGGAAAACTCTCAAGCAACTGATCCCTGACATCCGCCGCCAGGATCTCCACACCCAGAGACTCATATTAAAGGACTACCAAGGCAATCGAATCCCGATTGCTGGTTCCAATCACGTCCAGGTCTCGTTTAAAGACCACACCGCAACTCTACCTCTCACCGTTGTTTACAGAGACCGACCCAGTTTATTGGGATTACAGTGGTTCGCGCCATTAGGAATCGGGTGGCAGGCATCAACCAGACTGTAAGCAAAGACTGGGAGGCGGCCCTCATCCAGGATTTCCAAGACGTTTTCACTGAGCAATTAGGCAAGTACAAGAGGTCCCCCATTTCGTTTAATCTCTGCCCTGATATCGCACCCATCCGTCTAAAGCCACGCCGAGTTCCTTTGCCCTCAAACCAAAAATTGACGAACAATTGGACAAATTAATAGCACAGGGCATGTTAGAACCCATCGACCATGCCCGGTGGGAGACCCCAATAGTAACCCCCATAAAACCTGACGGATCCCTGAGAATTTGTGGGGATTACAAGGCCACCCTGAATCACGCGCTTCAACAGAGCGCCTATCCAGTACCCGTGGTCCAACACCTTCTTCACTCGCTCGGGCGCAAAAGTATTCGCTAAGCTTGACCTGGCCCAAGCGTATCAGCAGCTGCCAGTAGACGCAAAGACCGCTGAAGCCCAGACTATAGTCACGCACAGGGGTGCGTTCAAATGTAATAGACTCCAGTTCGGAGTAAGCGTGGCACCTGGCATTTTTCAAAGTTTGATGGAAAGGTTGCTACAGGGCATAAAAGGAGTTGTACCCTATTTCGATGATGTATTGATAGCCGCCCCTACACGAAGTTAATTAGAAAAACACCTAAGAACTGTCCTACAAAAGTTCCAGGACGCAGGACTCAAGTCAAGAAGGACAAGTGCCAATTATGCACTGAGAGGGTTGAATTTCTTGGTTACCTTCTTGACAAGCAAGGTATTCACCCTACCGAAAAAGAAATTAGCAGCTATTAAAAATGCTCCAAGACCCAGAAACAAGACAGACCTCCAAGCCTTCCTGGGCCTCATTAACTTTTATAACATCTTCCTACCCCCAGAAGGCGACTGTTGCTGAACCCCTGCATAGGCTCCTCGACAAGAAGGCTTCCTGGTTTTGGGGACGTCGAGAGGAGCAAGCTTTCCAACAAGTCAAAAAGACCTTCTCACATCTGATGCAGTGTTAATCCAATATAACGAGACACTACCCTCGACTGTGACTTGTGACGCTTCACCTTTGGAGTAGGAGCCATCCTGAGCCACGTTCTACCAAATGGTATGGAGCGCCTATCGCATTCTTTTCAAGAACTTTGTCTAAAACTGAAAGGAACTATAGTCAATTAGATAAAGAAGCCCTTGCTATTGTATCCGCAATTAAAAGGTTCCACGAATACGTATATGGACGATCCTTTTCCATAATCACAGGCCACAAGCCATTGCTTGGCATTTTAGCAGGGATAAACCAACTCCCCACATCCTATCACCAAGAATGACACGATGGTCGGAGTTCTTAGCCGCGTACGACTACCAATTAAGACATCTGTTATGTATTTAGCACTTGACAGCAGTTCTCCTTCTGGTCCGCTGCCTGAGCGGGAGCGCCGAACGCTCCCATTGGCTGATGCTGTTTGACAGCCGGCTATAAAAGGGAGCTGTCAAACGGCATCAGCTGTCGCCGCCAGCTGGCTGTCAGATTGCATCTGAAGCCGCGGCGACCCTTTATTCCCTGAATAAAGCTGTTAGCGTTATCCTGGCTCCGTCTCCCTTCTGTAACCGCCGCTCTACAACACTGGCGACGAGGGCGGGATGCAGTAAAGAAGTCCAGGCGAAACAATTGAGCCGAAGTCACACAGAGAAAGAGCTGAAGCCGCTAATTACTGAGTGAAGTCACCGCCGCGCCGGCGCTCTCAAAAAGAGCGCGAACTTCAAAGCTCCGAAGCTGAGGAGCCGAACGCCGCTGACAGGCGCTGCTGAAACGCTTTTTTAAAAGCGACCGCTGAATTTTTCCTCACCTAGCACACCCACGGTTATCGCTCAAATGGCATCTACGCCGACCTTCCCACATTTCCAGCCCGGAACAGAGACTTGGGAATCCTACATTAATAGATTTGAATGTTTTTTAAACGCTATAGACTTGTCTAGGGCTACAGACCTGAGGAAAAGGTCTTATTTTTTAAGTTTTGTGGGGCTACAGTTTTTGACACTGCCTCAGCATTAGTGTCACCACGACCCATTAAGTCTATCCCCTGGGAAGAGCTGAAGGATATTCTAGCCAACCATTATTCCCCCAAACCCTCTCAGATAGCTAGGAGGCTAGCTTTTAGGAGAAGGGTTCAAGCTGAGGGAGAAACCATAAGCCAATATATGGCAGCTTTAAGATCTGCTGCCATTCACTGTGGGTTCAGGGACTACCTTGATGATATGCTACTTGACCAAGTTGTGGAGGGGGTTAGAGATCTAAAGCTGCAACGTAGGTTATTAGCCAAGAAAGATCTCAACCTAGCCCTAGCCCTAGAAGAAGCTCAAGCTGCTGAGCTATCAGAAGTGTCTGCAGCTGAGATTCAAGGTACTTCCATTAGACAAGGGACGGCTACAGTCCACTACGATGAAGCCTCCCAGGAGAAAATAGAGGAGCCATTAGAAATAAATCGCCTCACACGCCCTAGAGCACCTTTAGCTCCACCAAGGAGAAACATCAGCCAGTTCACCAAACAACAATCCCCTTGTTTGAGTTGTGGGGAAACCATCCTAGAGCCAAGTGCAGATTCAGAAATGCTATTTGTCTGAACTGCCAGATGCAAGGGCATATAGCCAGAGTTTGTCAAGCTGAACAAGCCCCTGTCCCAAGATCCCGAACCTCTGCCTCTTTCCAAAGGCAAGTAAAAAGCTGCTACACTTGTTATCACGCAGGCAGCGTCTCCACTAACCCTAACAAAATAAGCGTTTCTCTTCTTTTAGAAGGTAAACCCTGCCATATGGAGGTGGACACCGGTCAACCCTCTCCATCATTGCATGGTCCACGTTAAAGAAGATGCTGCCTTCGCTCCCAAGGAGGAAGCTGACCACCTGCCACCTGAATCTTGGGACTACCAGGGAAGGACCATCCCTGTCCTGGGTAAGGGAAGATTCCTTATTCAATTCCAAAACTTTAGAGGTTACTTGCCACTGGTAGTTGTTGATGGTGCCCTGCCTAGTCTGCTAGGACTGGATTGGTTCCTGCCCTGGGGCTTAGCATAACAGGGATTCACACTGTCAGAAACTCTGAAGTTGATGCCCTTTTTAACGACTACGCTGATGTCTTCAGCAGTGACCTGGGCTGTTATACAGGCACCCCCATATCCTTCAATGTGGGTCCACAAGCCACCCCAGTCCGTTTGAAACCTCAAGAGTTCCCTTTGCCGTTAGGCTCCAAATTAGACGCAGAGCTGGACAAACTCATAAATCAAGGAGTTTTAGAACAGGTAGACTTTGCAAGGTGGGAGACACCCATAGTTACACCTTTTAAAAAGGATGGCAGTGTGAGAATTTGCGCGGACTATAAGACGTCCATCAACCGTTTCCTTCAAGTTAGCACATACCCAGTACCGTTATTCAACACCTGCTTCACACATTTGAGCCAGGCCTAATCTTTGCTAAATTGGACATGTCCCAGGCATACCAACAATTCCTGTGGACCAACAAACAGCTGACCTTCAAACCATAGTAACACACAGGGGTGCGTTTAGATGTAAGCGTTTACAGTTTGGGGTCAGCGTAGCCCCTGGCATATTCCAATCACTCATGGAAAGAATCCTCCAGGGCCTACCCGGGTGGTCCCATACTTTGATGACATATTAGTATCAGCCTCCAGCAAGTCACAGTTGTTACTCAGGGTTAGGTCTGTTCTGACAGGTTTAGATTAAATGGGCTCAAATTGAAAAAGAAAATGCACCATAGCTACCAGTCAAGTAGACTTCCTGGGTTATCGAATTGATTCCTCGGGAATTCACCCTATTGAAAGCAAAGTCAAAGCCATTCACGATGCACCCACACCTTCTAACAAGGTAGAACTACAGGCCTTTTTAGGGCTTTTAAACTTCTATGCTTCCTTCTTACCCCACAAAGCCTCTGTAGCTGAGCCCCTGCATAGGCTCCTAGACAAGAATGTTCCCTGGCACTGGGGGCAGGTAGAAGCCAACGCTCCGAGCAGTGAAGTCCCTATTGACTTCAAACGCAGTTCTGGTGCAATTTAACAAGGACTTGCCCTTAGTACTGCAGCTGATGCCTCACCTTTTGGGATAGGAGCAGTTCTAAGCCACAGACTTTCAAATGGATCAGAGGCACCCATTGCCTACTTTTCTAGGACATTCTCTCCTGCTGAGAGAAACTACAGCCAGATAGATAAGGAGGCTTTGGCTGCTGTAGCTGCTGTAAAAAAGTTCCATGAGTTTCTCTATGGCCATTATTTTGAACTGGTCACAGACCACAAACCACTTTAGGACTGTTAGCTGGAGACAAGCAAACCCCACAGGTACTTTCCCCAAGAATGACCAGATGGACTTTTTTTGGCCGCTTATTCATATACCTTGATCCATCGCCCGGAATAAACCTGAGCCACGCAGATGCCCTCAGCAGATGCCCCCTGCCTCACGCCAGTCGAGGACCCAGCTCCCATCCACGCAATCTTCGAGTGCACGGGACTGGACCTCCCAGTTTCAGCTGGGGATGTTGCTGCACACTCAAAAAAGATCCATTGATTTCGCAAGTCCTGGACTGGGTGGGAAGGGGGTGGCCGGATATACAATTTGCCCCTGAGCTAATTCCCTTTAGAACCCGCAAGCAGGAGTTGTCAGAAATTCAGGGCTGCCTGTTGTGGGGACAAGGGTAGTCATTCCTGCCTCATTGCAAGAACCAGTTCTAAGGGCACTGCACGTGGGACATCCGGCATGGTGAGGATGAAGGCCTTGGCCCGGAAGCTACGTTTGGTGGCCTGGACTAGATGCCCAAATTACCAGTTGGGTCAACGCTTGCCAGGCCTGCCAGGCGACAAGGGCAGCTCCACCCACAGCCACACCCACCAGGTGGGAGGACGCGGGGCACCCTGGGCCAGGGTTCACATTGACCTAGCTGGTCCCATGATGGGAAAGACTTTCTTGGTGGTTGTGGACTCATTTTCTAAATGGACCGAAGTGGCCATGCTGACTTCCACCACAACACAAGCCATCACAAGGGTTCTGACCCAGCTGTTTGCTACGCATGGACTGCCAGACACCCTGGTGTCAGACAACGGCCTCAGTTCAGCTCAAATGAGTTTGCCATCTTCGCAGCCAACCTTGGCATCAGACACACGCACTCACAGCACCCTTTCACCCTGCTAGTAATGGGTTGGCCGAGAGGGCCTTAGATCAGCCAAGGAGGTTTTAGCCAAGCTGAGCATGGCAGACTGGCACTCCAGGTTATCCATGTACTGCTAACACAGCATGCCACACCATGCCCGACCACCAACAAGTCACCTGCTGAACTTTTAATGGGCAGGCGACTCAGGACAACCCTGGACAGGTTGCACCCTACTACGCCTCCAGCACACCCCCTGGCATCTGACAGCCATGCCAGGGGTTTTGCCCTGCAGGACCTGGTGTATGCCAGGAACTATGCAGGGCAACCATTATGGCTGCCAGGGCAGGTAGTTTCTGTTACAGGGCCCAGGTCTTACAAAGTCCTCCTGGAAGATGGGAGAACCTGGAGAAGGCACATCGACCAACTCCGGAGACGCTGGACCGCCCGCCGCCGAGAGCCTAGGCAACCCGCCGCCGAACTACCCGGTCTACTCACCGCCTGCCGCAGCCGCCCCGCAGCACTACCCGGTCTACCAGAGGCCCGACTTTCCAGCCAACCATCCACCGCGCGTAGACTTACCAGAGCAGCCGCCAGATGACAGGTCTGGAACAGCCATCGACCCTCCACAGACGCCTGGCACCGCAGAAGGCAAGAAGGACTGCTGCAGCCGCCAGCCTCCAGAACCGCGAAGGTCCGGTCGCGACGAAGACCGCCATTACGATGGCGGACTGCGCATGCGCATCGACCAGGGGAAGGAGTGTTATGTATTTAGCACTTGACAGCAGTTCTCCTTCTGGTCCGCTGCCTGAGCGGGAGCGCCGAACGCTCCCATTGGCTGATGCCGTTTGACAGCCGGCTATAAAAGGAGCTGTCAAACGGCATCAGCTGTCGCCGCCAGCTGGCTGTCAGATTGCATCTGAAGCCGCGGCGACCCTTTATTCCCTGAATAAAGCTGTTAGCGTTATCCTGGCTCCGCCTCCCTTCTGTAACCGCCGCTCTACAACAACATCGACCGGAGAAAGCCATTCCCCATGCTGACACCTTAAGCCGTTCACCATTGCCAGAGTTCCTAGACGACCCAGCTCCTACACTTTCCACGCTACAAATAGAGATGCTTCCTCACCTCCACTAACTGCGCAGGATATCGCGTTAGAAACAAAAAAAGACCCTTGTCTGGTGCGAGTCCTCAGCTGGGTGGAGAGGGAATGGTCAGAAATCGAACCCAACGACAAGTTCAAACCCTTCAAAAACAGACAGACAGAACTTTTCTCCCAAAATGGGTGCGTGTTATGGGGAGACCGAGTAGCCATTCCAGAAAAACTTCAATGCCGAGTCCTGAAAGTGCTGCACGATGGACACCCGGCATCGCATACGAATGAAAGCACTGGCAAGGAGCTACGCATGGTGGCCAGGTATGGACAGACAAATCGAAGCCTGGGTTGCCACCTGTAGCAAATGCCAAGAAACACGTGCAGCTCCACCAAAAGCACCCCCAACGGAATGGGAAACGCCCAGGGGTCCATGGTCCCGCATCCACATTGATTTTGCGGGACCTACAAAAGAACATACTTTTCTAATAACAATAGATGCCTACTCGAACTGGCTCGAGGTGAACAAGATGAAGACCACCACCACAGAAACGGTCATCAAAAACTAAACAGACTGTTTGCAACACACGGATTTCCAGATGTCCTGGTCTCCGACAATGGCCCGCAGTTTACCGCCTTGGCGTTTGAACAATACCTAGCGGACCGGGATACGTCACGCCCTGACATCACCTGCTCACCCAGCGGCCAATGGCAGGGCTGAACGAATGGTTCAGTTTACTAAAACAACCCTACACAAAATGGACCAAGGAAACATTCACGACAGAGTCACCAGAATGCTCCTTCTCCAACATATTACACCGAACAGCACCACAAACAAAAGCCCAGCCGAACTTCTGATGGGCAGAAAACTTATATCACACCTGGACCGCTACACCCTGCTTACACCCCAGAAAAGCCCCTGGGTTCCAGCAGCAAACATCGTACATTCAAGGTAGGAGACCTCGTATTCGCTAAGAATTTTACAGGTGACCCATTGTGGGTCCCTGCCAAGTTAACACAAATTACGGGCCCCTGTTCCTACCGATTAGAAACCACAGATGGAAGATTGTGGAAACGCCACATCGACCAGCTGCGTTCAAGGCTTGATAACTACCCCTCCACGAACTCTGAAATTGGAACCAGAGGGAAGGGAAACCAAGGATTTTGAAAACAAAATAACACCTGCTCCAAGACACGCAAGCCCGCAGTTCACACAACCAAGCTCAGCATACTCACCTGATGGAGAGGACCCATGGCAGATGATCACTTCCTCAGGCAACAGCAGCCGAGCGGGGTCAGCAAATTCGGAGGACCCAGACGACAGGGACGAGGGTAACGTTGAAGGCATCCCCGAGTCACCTCCAAGGATACCCAGCATAGAAGCCAGGTCACCATTAAACAACCCACCAGAACCAGAATCCGAGCTAAGGCAGGTTGAACAGCGCAAATCAGGTAGACAGGTGCGAAGACCTGCCTACCTGCGTGAACTACATCGCCCCCCCCTGAGACGGAACCTAGAGGGGAGGGGTGTTCAACTAGCAGGCTCGTAAGCCTGCAAACCTGACTGGTTCCACAAGCAGGCTCGTAATCCTGCACATTTGATTGGTCCGTTGACAGCGAGTCGTGATTGGTCATTCTGGACTGGTCTGATTGGCTAGTTAACGGGCTGCCGCGATTGGACGCTCAAGCGCGGCAAACTTAAACCATTGGACGCTTTGACAGCAGCCAGCTCTATAAAAGGAGCTGCTGTTGCTATTCTCTTTGCTCTGTTCCTGAAGTCACAAATAAAGAGTTGGAGTAACTATTCGATGTCTCGTCTCCGTTATTGCACCCACTCTCCGAGATAAAACAATGCCCACAGAAACGGTAGTAAAAAAAATTTTGAATCCCACCACTGATCTGTAAGCTGCTCAGAGTCACCATGTGTGAGTTGGGCAGCATATATTTGTCTAATAATTTAATAAATCATGTATGGTACTACTTTTGCTGCATTCTGATAGCAACCTTCAACTCTCTACTTAAAACATTCAATTTAAAGATATCTGCTTTATCATAAAATTTCTCTGAATTGGGAAACATAAAAATGTTTTTTTCATACTCATATATCTCAATGAACTGCTAGGAAGCAAAAAAATTATCTGCACACCTCCTATTTAGTACAAAGCCACACCATATTCTGTTTTTAAATAATATATTTTGATTGTTTTTGTATTCATGAGGGTAAATTATTTGGCTACTATCAACAGAGTAACATCATCCCAAAATAAGATTCAGAGTGTTCAAAATGGCCCAGTCCTTTTGGCATATCAACCAATCCAACAAGTTCTTTTCTCTAAATCTGCATTCAAAACTAAATTAAGAACAATAGATGTGATGTTCTTTCATGACAATGAAAAGCTGCTGCTGGTGTAGGTTACATCATTCATAAGCAAGTGTTGTCTTTAAACTAATACCCACTATGTCATTATGAGAAGGACATTTGTATGATTTCTACTTGTCCCTTTAAAATATATGGAAGTGACAACTAGGAAAAGGAACACATCTATGTTTCCATAAATTTTAATGACGCATCACTTGAAGCTACTGATCTTTTGCAAGCAGCACAGAGTCTTCTGTTTGTACCTTTGAAATGACAGGTAGCATTAAGTTGCCAAAGGGGAAAGGCATATCTGAGATCCTAATCTGTTATGAACCATAGTGTTTCATGAATCTATAAAGAGTGGACTCCAGGAGGAAAAGAGTTAACTGATTAAGAGTATAACACTTTTAATTCTACATTAATAGGTTAATTTGGAAAATAAATGTGTACATTTACTTAGCTGTATAAATCTCATATGGTAGCACCGGCTGATGAGCTGTGCTATTGTCTTTTACTGCATATGTTACCAGTAAGTAATTTGTTTTGGAAGGCTAGTAGATCTAATGGGCCATGTCCAATAGTATTCAAAGGTTGTGATTATGTATACAGTAGAACCTCTGGTCACAAATGCTTCTGACCACGACCAATTCGTGTTCCGACCAAAAAATTCACAAAATTTTACTCAGGTGGTGATCAAACATGACCCCTGACAGAAATTCCTGAAGATGAAACATTTAGAAGACGAAGAAAGCGCCAAAGTTATGGAACAAATTATGGTTGTGACCATAGTCCACTCAGTGGTGGGATTCCAAATGTTTTACTACCAGTTCTGTGTGTGTGGCTTATTTGGTGGGTGTGGCTTGGTGGTCATGTGACCAGGTGGGCGTGTTTGGTGGGCATGCAACTGGGTGGGCATGCAACTGGGTGGGCATGGCAAACTCAATGTCACTCACATCAAGGGGTGCCTCACCTGGCCCCTCCCCTCTCAGCCATTCCTTGTCACACCCAGCTTCAACATATCTATAGTTCTGTAAAAATGTTGTTCACTTTTTTTTGACTTTATTATCTACATACTGTAGATGTACTTTCATGGACCACTGAAAGGAGGAAATGGCTCACATGCTTTGCCCAAGAGCATGATAGGCAACAGGCTTTTAAGGGGCTGCTAGAAAGAGGAGGGGGAAATGTATTTTCCAAAGCAGCAGAAGGCAAACAAGAAGCAATGGATGGAAACTGAACAGAGAGAGAAGCAAAGAATAAGAATAAGGAGAAACTTCCAGACAGTGAGAACAATTAACCAGTGAATCTGCTTGTCTCCAGAAGTTCTGGGTGCTTCAACACTGGAGGTTTTTAAGATAAGACTGGACAGACATTTATCTGAAATGGTATAGGGTCTCCCCCCACCCCAAGATCCCTTCTAAGTGTTATTCTGACACTGTTCCCAGGACCTCTATTCAGAGTTTGGCATCCTCAGTTTTTCATGCCTAAGCAGGGGGTTGGACTAGAAGACCTCCATACTCCCTTTCAACTCTGTTAAACACACATGTATTTATGCTCTGGACTATTGACATGTAAACCCTGAACAATACCTGGGCAAAAGAAAGGCAGTAAAACCACTCTAGGTGTAGGGACAGTGTAAAATATTAATATATGATAAATAATGGAACAATTAAAAATAATAGCACAGAGTTTTATCTCTCTTTCGCCCTTTCCTTCCTATTTCTTTTTCTTTCTTTCTTCTTACTTTCTATTTTTTCTTTCTCTTTCTCTCTTTCTTTCTCTCTCCCCTTCCTTTCCTTCTTGCTCTTTCTTTCTTCTATTTTTCTTTCTTTCTCTTTCTTTTTCCTCTTTATTTCTTTCTCTCTCTTCCTGTTTCTTCCTTTCTTGCTCTCTTTCTTGTTCCTTCTTTCTTGCCCTTCCTTCCTTCCTTCCTTCCTTCCTTCCTTCCTTCCTTCCTTCCTTCCTTCCTTCCTTCCTTCCTTCCTTCCCTCTATCTCATACACACACATCAAACTCTCTCTCATCACACACACACACACACACACACACACACACACACACACACCTGGTCTGGAAGAACTTATCAGGTGAACTCCAGAGCAGCGAGCGGCAGGACAACAAAGAAAGCAGCAGCCCCAAAACATCCATCCGCCCTCCCTTTCAGAGCACATGGATGATGATGGTGGCGGTGGGGGCAGGGCAGGGGGGGCAGTCTGGCTATGGAAAGCCTCCCTTTTAGAGCACATGGGCGGCAGCAGTGGCGGGGGGCAGCGGCAGCGACATGGCTATTTGAAGCAACCCCGGGAGTCCCCACCTTTTCTTTGGAGCACCTCTTACCACGGCATCAGACAGACATTCCTCCCACATGGAGTCATCTCCTGCACAGCCCCACCTCCCAAAAGAGAGTCACCAGAACTGGTGCGAACCGCTGAATACCACCTCTGAGTCCACTATGAAAATTGTATTTCAAGTTCTGACTCCAGAATGGAGGTGAGCAAAGGAGAGGGAATCTATCTATCTATCTATCTATCTATCTATCTATCTATCTATCTATCTATCTATCAATCAATCTATCTATCATCTATCTAGGACTTTTATGGCCGCCCACTCACTCTCAGTAACTCTGGGAGGCTAATTTTGTTTGAATGAAATCATATCCTCCACTACTTAATCTTTGAAACTCAGACTATAGTAGTGGAACAAGTTATATGCCAAATGTGAACCAAGTACACAATCTGCCTTGGACTTGTCTACTCACAATAGTGGTCTACTTTTTGTGGGCAGAGTTATGAGGCACCTATTCCAGACCACACCATCGGCTATCCAAAGTATGTGCAATATTTGAAATGATTAAATAGATTGATTGTTTTAAATCTATATGTTAAACAAAATAATTGTAATCAGTTAAAAATATTTCAGTATTTTGGGCTTTGTTGTGTATTTTTATTAGGCCATTGACTACAGTGAAAGAAAGCAACAGTGAGAGCAATTATATTGAGACTATATTGAGAAAACATTGGAAGAAGGACTCAAAGGAAACTCAGTGGACTTTTTAAGAGGTTTTTTTTTTAAGCCTGCTGTCTATTTCTTAATGTATCTACTATATTTTACTGTGCATTTTAAAATATTTACTGTATATATCTATAAATATCTATAGAAAAATAGAAACTTTCAATGAAAATATACATTAGTGCACATAGGTGGGGGAGATTTGAGGAAAGGGTCACATCATTCTGCCTGCCTTGTCCCCATTGTCTGGATTGTTTCATTCCCTCTAGCTCTTTCCTGGTTACTTAAACATTGTCACACTTGTTAAAGATCAAAGGCTTCACAATATTGCATTGACATTCTGTCAAAGCATGAGATACTTCTTCTTAATCTCCAGAAAGATATGGTTGAGTAGGACTTCTCTTGAACCTAGCCTATATTGAAGGCTTCTAGTATGCCTTCACAGTATGGGTGGAACCATTAAGCGGCATTGATCAACCCAGATCAAAATAGGGCATATCTTTCTGTTGTTAAGTCATTAATTCCCATCATGGACTCTGGTTCAAGAAAACCAAGGCAGAAAATGGAATGTTATTGATATTTCAAAGAGAAGCACCATTAAGAAAAATAAGAGATTTTGCTCTGCTTTGAAGCATTTTCTCACATCAAAATGTTTGTGGGGGGAGGGGAGGGGCTCAGAAATTTTTAATCAAGAATTTTAATCCTCTGCAGCAGACAGCAGTAAATACATTGATTATCAAAGTGTCTGTGGCTAAAACCAATATAGGGTTTGATGAATTTTACAACATCCATTTCAATACTATACCCTTCATTCTCAAGACAAGTACTCAAATGCAAGACAAGTAGTGAGTTTTTCTTCTAACTGTGTTACAAAAATGTCCAAGATAGGAAAGGCCACAAAGAGACAAAAGAAATGGAAATGAAAAAGCACCATCTTCTTGTATATGTAATTTCTTATTTTCTTTGCTATTTATCCAGTGTGTGGAGAGAGGGGCGGGCAGGGAGGGAGGGAGGGAGAGACAGAGACAGAGACAGAGACAGAGACAGAGACAGAGACAGAGACAGAGACAGAGAGAGAGAGAGAGAGAGAGAGAGAGAGGATAAATAGCTAAAATAAGATCTGCACATCTAATATCCAGGAAAACAATTTAAGCAGTTTCATTGATGCACTAATATCCTGTGACTTGCTCTAGAACTACATAACAAAAAGTATAGATATTTTCTGAATACATTTGCAAGGGATTTAAAGTAAATAGAAAGACAGTAGGATAATCTCCCTTCCCCCTATAAACTCCTTAAAGAAATCTATCCCTTTTTTTTCCTACTGATTCCTTTAATTTATACCTCCAGGTTGAAATAAATGGGTGCCAATGAACATAAAAACACTAATATGTAGCAACCTTCCAATTCAGTATTGTTCCCCAAGTCTCATAATGCCCAGACAGCCCTGGAAATATGAAAGTCAACATTTGTAGAGATAGCAGGTTACAGATGGTTGCTATTTTAAGATAGACATTATGCAGTTACTTTGGTAGATGTACTTTGGTATCTGCACTTTGTTCAGATATTTCTAAGGCAGAGATTCTAGTTGGCCTTCATAAGATATACACAAGCTTCTAAATTACAACTTCCAGTTGAGAAGACCAGCTGTGTTGCATATGCTAATAACAGCTGGACATTCACAAATGCCAATTTCACACCTGTATCATGAGTTTCATACAGTAAAATTCTTGACCAGACTTGACAAAATAGGAATCTGGACATTCTTAGTGCACATTTGGTCAAAGCAATTATGGAATAAGTGTATTTCACCTCTGTAACTTGAAGGTCTTAATAAAACATCCTTGCTACATCTCACATATTTTCTAGAATTATTGCAATCTTTTCCTGGCTTCCTCATTAGAAATTCTCCACTCATCTTCAGCTAGCTAAAATGCAGGAATCTGTCATGTATGGTGAATTTCTCTAATCCTTCCTTCCCCATAAAAACTATGAACCCATGGCCTTCAAGGAGATGAAGCCCAATCACTAACCTGAGACCAGGAAGTAAATATCCAAAGAAACCATTTTAAGCAGTTTCATTGTTGCACTGACACTCTAAGTTGCTCTAGGGTAATGTTTTGTCATTTCCTTTTTACACTTGACAAAGTTTAATGATTACATTTCTGGGATGGCTATCTATGCAGTGTTAAACTCCCACAATTACAGCCTTCCTCTCATTTTAAGCCCGCCTTGCTGGATCTCTTTAACTTACAGTATGTTGAACTAAGATATGACCTTCTTCACAGAAGCAGCAAAGGTGGTATCGAGGAAGAAAATGGGGAAAGTATACATAAATACACATGGTGATACAGCTGAATTAATAGAATGCTAAACTGATTCTTCAATCTAATTTATGAATAAAGACTATGAAGTAAGCATTCTATGGCATGATATTCTCCTGTATTATACATCAGTTTCCATAATTCCCTGCCAGTATAGTTGGGAAACATAGTTTCCTCAATAGCATATCTCCCCTCTTCCCACCATAGTATTGCAACGAATAGGAAAGCAAAGTTTCATAGAATTGTTTTTCCTTGCAACAGATAAAAGCACAAAAATCTAAGAAGAGATGGACTTGACAAGCTCTTTCGCTTCTCTTCACCTTCAATGTCACCTCTCTGAAACTGAGAAATGTCAAATAATGTGCCACAAGGACAGCTCAGGAGGATATTTTTCTGCTAAAGAGAATGTAGAAAAAGCTACCTTCTACTCTCTACCAAATCAAGGCCAACTAGGTTATATTATCACATAATTCAGAAAACCACACTGACATCTTACTTCTTTTCAGGCAGTTGAAACATGATAATGGTATGCTAAATAATTGTTTACTAGGAATTGAAAATTACTTAATGGCATATAATCAATCAATCAATGCTAAATAATTAATATTGTGTTTTCCCCAAAATTAGATGCATCTCATGCTGGTTGTTAGTATTGCTGTTCTGGTTCAGATTAGTAACCTGGGGAAACAATATTTCGTAATATCCAAGATAGGAAAGGACCCAGAGAGGCAGAAGAAATGGAAAAGAAAAAGCACCATCTTTTTCTTTTTCTATTACCACAGTATGTCCTAAAATGGAAAGACAAAATTGGGAATAGCAGCTGATAGAACCTGAGAGAATTTACCCATCACTGTGGAGTCTTTGGTACTTTCTGAGCTTTGTTGTCTTCTTGAAGATGTTTCATTACCTAAATAGATAACATCATCAGTGCTAGAAGGAAATAAGATTTGTCTTCTTTTTTATGTAATAACTGTCACCCCCACCAACACTGAAAGGGCAAGCCATTAGTTTATAAAAATAAAGAAAGCCCCACTCCCTTCTAGCACTGATGATGTTACCTAGTTAGGTAATTAAACGTCTTCAAGAAAACAACCAAGTTCAGAGGGCAGCAAGGAACGCCCCCCCCAGTTCAACTCTGAACCACAGATATTCTCTTCTATCAGTTTCCCATCACTGTGTGTCCCCTATTATCATAGTTTTCTATTGTTTCAATATGTATATTGTTTGTCTGCTTCCCTTCTCTCAGTTTTAATTCCTAACAGCCTCCCTCACCTATCTGCAGCACACAGTTGTTTGAGAGGAGTAGGTTTGATCATGTGAATTGTAATTCAACAAGTCTCCAGGATTCCTTATTCCTATAGGCTGTTTTATATCTACATTGAAATGGGAAAACCATGAGTTATACATCCAGAGTCATCTCAGCACATAAGTGTTCATTTCCCCCAACCAAATCTATTAAAGATGGTTGTAATTGAACTTTAAAAGCAACAGTAGACAATTAGTCAACAAGATAATACTTTGTATTTAATCTCTGGTCTTTCTGCTGTCATATTAAACCATGTTGCTATAGCCCACACCAAAGAACATCATTAATCTTATTTCAGTCTTTATATATTTTAAAATACAACTCACGTCTAACCATGCCCACTGACTTCCAGTTTTTTAAATCATCTTCAGTTATCTTACCAAAATCGAATCCACCAGCCTTCTCCAGTATTGCTCACTGTTACAAAGTATTTCAATCTTTGGAGATCAACTCAATTATTCCAATCTTCTTTAAGGCCTGTATAATGAGTTCCCAAAGGCTGAACATAGGACCTTCTGAATACAAATAATTTTCTATGTCGGTGAGTTATGGGCTCCTCCCTGGTCTGTATCTGCAAAAAGGAGCAGAGTCAAAAAAAATGTAAAAATGTTATAACATTTAGAACAAAATAATTTGGACAGTGCACAATAATAATTTTCTGATCTGTTTATCTTTTTAAGTTTATCAGATATATATCTGTGAATGATGAGATGTTGCTTCATGCTTTATTTTGACATTTATTAAAGGATTTCGATGTGGACACTAATAAAAGGACAGTTTAGTCCAACATGAACATTCTTATGTCCCCAATACTATAGTTTGCATTAGGTTTCCAAAGGACAAACAAAACTACAGTCTCATAACCAGGAGCATGTGACTTTTCATAGCATGCCAAGCTTTTCATAGCATGCATGCATGTGTGTGTGTGTACATGCGCACATGCACACACACATTTTTTATTGGCGGGGAGTACAAAAGGGGGTATTGGGATGTTCATGGACCTAATGTGTCCTGTGTCCTGTGCTTTCCATTGTTGTGAATTGCATTCACAATAATAAACTTAGTTATGTGGCTCATAAGGAGACCACTATCTTAATAGTAACTACATTTTAATTTGAACAGAGGAGTTATGTATGTGTATCAGTGCCAGTATAAGAGAAGTCTTGGACCTGAGATTAAGAGAGTTCATGAAAGTGTATTAAAATGTGTTGCCTGTTTGTTGGAAATGCACCCAGGAATATGGATCATTTTTCCACACATGGTGGTCATGTAAGAAAGCCCAGGAATTTTGGCATAAGATTCAGAGATGGTTAGAAGAGATTGGTGAGCTTAAGGTCGAGTATAAACTGGAATGTTTCCTGCTGGGAATCATTACAGAAAGATACAATAAGGAACCTGCATATCTAATAATACATGTGATTATGGCAGCAAGGTTAGCTTATGCTCAAAAGTGGAAAGATAAAGAAATTCCCAATGAAAGCGAAGTAATTAAAAATATGGATATGCACTGAAATGGACAAATTAACTTTGGAAATAAAAAATAAGGATGAGACTGAATATTATATGGGATAAATTCTACCAGTGGTGGGGGAAAAGGGAGGACTCAGAATTAAAATAAGACAAGGTTGTTAGAATAGAAAACTATAAATATGGAAATTCGTTGAAATGTACAAATATATATGTTATGTAAATATGTATTATATGAGAGATATGAGAGATATGTATGACAAACAGGATTGTCAGGATGATTACACCACATTCATTGTTTTTAATGCTTTATTCAATAAAAAAAATTAATTAAAAAAATTAAAGAGAGAGAGTTCATGAAAGATGCTTTTGACAAGATTCCCCATCCTCTCAAAATACTAGTGTTGACAATAACCACAAAACAAAACTTTTTTCCTTTTTTTAAAAAAAAGCATTATAAACACAACTCAAGCATCATTAAGATGCAGCACTTAAGATGTGAACACTTTTATTCAAATTGCTCTGAGCAACATAGAATATAAACAGCCTGTCCTGATTCCTGGTGGTGCATCTTTCTTTTTCTCTTGTAAGAGAAGAAGAAGAAGAAGAAGAAGAAGAAGAAGAAGGAGGAGGAGGAGGAGGAGGAGGAGGAGGAGGAGGAGGAGGAGGAGGAGGAGGAGGAGGAGGAGGAGGAGAAGAAGAAGAAGAAGAAGAAGAAGAAGAAGAAGAAGAAGAAGAAGAAGAAGAAGAAGAAGAAGAAGAAGAAGAAGAAGAAGAAGAAGAAGAAGAAGAAGAAGAAGAAGAAGAAGAAGAAGAAGAAGAAGAAGAGGAGCAAAAATGGATTGAGAGATCCAATATCTTTGCAACATTCTTTTTGTTTGATCTCTTCTCCTGCTGGACTCTTTTTTTCCCCTGCAGTAAATGGTTTGCAGTTTGTTTAAATAACAATGGAAGATAAGAATATGTCTTTGCATTTTTGTTACCAAATTGATGATCCACAAAGACCTTTTAGTCAGCCTTGTTAGACTGCTCTATTTCTCAGTGAAATTGGCATGGGGAAGAGCAGCCAGGAGAACAACTAGTAATTGATACACATTTTGAGCATTACTGAGTATATTTGACTTTTAGCACTGAAATATCCATTTCCCATTTCCTAAGCCAAGCAGAAGCTCAAACTTAGCTCTCTATTAAGAACATTAATGTAGAGTTGCTATCTTTGTCAGGTCTTCTTCTGAGGATCCAGCAAACCTGATAGAGAACAATACTATTCTGATCCCTGGCTTGATCCACAAAGGCAATTCTGAAGTGCATCCCATGAACATTTCATTAATCCCCAGCATCAGCACTGTTGCAATATGTCTCCCTCCTGTGTAGACTAAACACAATTGTTTTAGAAAAGATTACTCTTCTCTCCAGAGGCTGCGACACATCCTCATTCATCACCCTCAAGTGATGGCGACCGAATTACTCTTTGCCACTGCCATTCATTTTTCAGGCCTCCTGCTAATTCTCCAAGGCTCGTTAAAATGCTGCAAGCAAAGGTGCCCTTCTGATCTTTCCAAACATTCTCTAAATGGTTTGAATTTATTCATTGGACTATTCTCATCCTGGGTCATCTCTCTCTCTCTTCCCCTCTCTTTTTCAGTTTGTGTCTCATTGACTTTTAAATTTTCATTAAAGCTGTAACATTGCCTTTTGTCTGAAGCCAGTTCCATCAAGAGCAAATGTTGTTCAGAGAAAGGAAGAGCAACACAGAGTTGGCTGAGAAATACTCCCTTTACAAAGCAATCAATGTAGAAACAAAAGCCTTCCATTCGGGGGTAATTAGCATTGTGCAGGGATTTGGCACTAATATTCAGCAGAAATCTGAATACAGATTTTGAATTATTTCAAGTAGCATTCCTGATAAATGAACATTCCCTACCTGAACTTGATCAGAGAGTAATGTGAACAGAAACACAGCATTATAAATCAAGTGTCATCATCATAAAATAACGGTCCATTACTAAAGCCATTCAATGGGCTACAATAGTAGATAGAGAAGCAAAAATATAGCAACATACTTAACAGTATTTACAGATACTTAAAAGTTTAAGGAATGCTGGTACCATATATGTTATAAAACAACTCTTGCATTTTATAATACAGTAAATGCTTTCTCAGAAGTGGTAAAAAAAAAAACTTGTATCTTTTGAGCCTTAGTAAGTGATTTCAGCTATGAATGGAAATTTGCTATATTTCTATATATTTCTATAGCTGCCCATCTTAGCCAAATGACTCTGGGTGACTTACAACTCTAAAACCTTAAAACTGTTAAAACAATAAAAACATCCAAAAAATAAATACATATGGCAGCCAAGATACTAAATCAACTAACAGTAAAGCCAAGAAATGGCCCCCTTTAACACCAAGAGCCAGGGGCACAATTTTAAAAACTTTATGAGAGTCCAACAGTGTTGGGCTCATTCTAATCTCCAAGGAGAGAATATTCCATAAAGCAGAATATTCCACCAGAGTCCTGTCTTCTAGTGTGCCAGTTGACACTCTTTGACTGATGGAATCTGCAGCATGTCCAATCTTGTTGGATTGAATTGTATGGGTAGGGACTCTTGGAAAAAGATGGTTCCTCAAGTAATGTAATGGAGACTTGGCTGGGAGAAATAGGTAGGTTGATACTCCTAGCCTGGTATAAAGCACAAGGAAATTGTGTGGTTGTGGTCCATAAGAAAATGTATACATACTGATTATAGCAGTGGTTGTTGTCTGGTTGCCCTTGTCTATAGTCAAAGGCAAGCAGAATCAGGCTGGTCTTATTTGGATGGGAGACTATCCATCAGATAATCCTGGTTGTGCCATAGAGGAGAATATGGGTTGAATTTTAGGGTTCTTGTTCTCTGAACTTGCTTCCCTTCCTACAGACATTTCACCAGATCAGGTAACATCCTTGGGGGGGCAGGGTGAAGTGCAGTTTGTTGCCTGCTGATATGTGGTAGTTTATCAGACTAACCTTAATTGGGTATTATTTCTTTCTTGATTGCTTTTTGGATAGTACTTGATTTCCTCTTTAATTGGTGTTGTTTATTTGATGCTGGTTTCTGCTTACCTGGGTGTTGGTTTTTGTGAAGATTTGTGAAGAAAAACATGTTTGAGTCTGCTTGTCTCTTTCCTTTCCTTCTGGTTGCCACTTGAGTGATTTGTCTGAATGTTTGTTTATGACTGATTTGTCGAAATACCATGCTTCTAGGTATTCTTTTGCATTTTTGGATCTGGCTTGGTCCAAGATGTCTACAATTTTCCAGCTGAAATTGTAGTTGAACTTGTCAGAGTAACAGGAGGAAAAGCAAGCTCAGAGAACACCAAAAATGAAGGTAATCACAAATCACTTCCATATTACAGTCAACAAAATTTGTTTCCTGAGGTGAAAAATATATTGAAATGCTAATAGCCGTAGCATTTCTTAGGAGAAATATGAAAGAAATTTGAAAGAAAAATAGGAGGAATAGAAGTGTCTTGGAGCTGAACTGAACCTGACTTGGAGGCTTGAATATATTTGCCTCAGTATGAATACTTGAATATTTTTACTAAAGTCTTGGAATCAGGAGTAAAATAAGGATTTTAGTCGTGGAAGAGGAAAGAAAGACATTATCTCCATTAACATAATGAGGTGTTCTGTGTTGCTTCAATCTTTTGTCCAGATGGTTGGTGTTGTTCTAGCTATTAGAAACTATAAACTGCTTATTAAAACTGTGAGCCTCTGGTAATATAAGTTTTCTTAGACTAGTTGCAGTTTTTTTTAATTTTACTTTATAATCTAACTGAAATCTCCATATGGATTGATCTAAATATCCAGAAGAGGAATTCTAAAACTATTAGGAACTGATAAAAACAGCTTCTCCTCTCCAAGTGCATAACACTTCTCGGTAGACTTGATGCCACTACAGCATCACACACATTTCAAGAATGCAGGGTGGAAGAAGTTATAGATGCTGGAGTTACAGGTTAATATGTTGATACTTGTGGGTGGTGGAAAAAATTTAATAAACAACAGAAGAAAGATGTGAAATTGATCTGAGCTTTCACTGGTCATGCTGCACTTCCCACACACTAAAAATTGACACCCTGCTGCAATAATCAGTAAAAATGACCACAATATTTGTGGTCTTTAAATGGTATTCCAAAAAAAGAAAAAACAGGGGGAGGGAGGATTACCAACTTTAGTATTACAGTCTCTGCCATCCTTAGCATGTTTGGGCAGATCATCTAAGAAGCAATTTACACATTAATCTCAATTTCAGTGACATTTGCGTTTAGGAGGCAGTTTTAATTAAAATGAGAAATCATTTTGGATTAATACAGTATTATATATACTACAGTATATATCTCCCTGATATACATGTACATAGACACCTATATAAATGGAAGGGGGAGAATAGATAATCTTGGCTGAAACAGTCTACTTCTTTTGGGAGAAGCTGTTTCATTTAAGATCCAGTCTTTTGTATATTGGATTTCAGAGCTGAGGGGAACTAAAGGAGGAAGTGGTTGGCTGTTCTTTGTCAATAAATGTTAGAGCAAATGCCAGATTGACTGAGGGGCCTAAATGGTGTCAACCAAACACTGAAAACAACAGATATTAGACAAATTCTAATTAAACATTTGTTAATCATAAAAAATATTCCTATTCCCTTATCTAATTATTAAAGCTACTATTGGACATATTTATATTTTACACATATATTTTAGTGCATATACTTCATAACTATGAGTCTCTTATATGGATGACTGTGGGAACTAATAATTAACATGGGATGGACACAACTTGACCTTATATCCAGTGATTTTATACGCAGGATTTGTATGCAAGGTGACTTTGGTCCAGTCACTATCCATCATCCCAATAAAGCCTGCTTTTTATGATCCTGTAATCCAGGGGTGTCCAACCTTGGCAACTTTAAGACTGGAGGACTTCAACTCCCAGAATTCCCCAGCCAGCTGGGAGTTGAAGTCCTCCAGGCTTAAAGGTGCCAAGGTTGGACACCCCTGCTGTAATCCCTTAGTTTGGGGTAGAGTCGGGGCAACTGGATAGAGTTGAGCATTTACTGGGCAGATGCCTTTCCCGATGCCTATGTGGAGTTCACAGATATATATATATATAAAAATATATATATATATATATATATATATATATATATATATGATATATATATATATATATATAGTGTTTGGCTTGGTTCAAACAGATCCCCTATTTTCCCACCCCAACCAGTCATTGTAGTTCTTTTAAAGTTGTAGCAACGTTTCAGCAGAATCTCATCTGGCCATCATCACAATGCCGCTTCTGATACAAAAGCCTGATGACAGATGGCAGAAGATATCAGAGACACCCATCAAGCAGAACACAGCAAACTCCGAGACCAATAAACACAGACCAAGACTCCCAACCAATCAGGATGAAGAAAAACCATTCTGGCACAGCAATGGCTGCCCCAAATTTAAATCTGAAACCACTGTAAAGTACCACAGACGAAAATTAAGAAAACATATATATATATATATATATATATATATATATATATATATATATATATATATATATATATATATATATATATATATCTATATATATTTTTCTCTGTGCCTTTGGAGAGAAACATCTGCCACTACCTAGGCTTGAACTCTCAACCTTCTGAGTTGGAGGCAAGTGACTTCACCACCAGGCCATTACGCCAGTCTGATTCATCATCTCAGTATACCTGGCATATTCTGATGTGAAGAAAAGCTTTGAAAAAGACCTTGTCATATGCCATCTTGAGCTTCCAGAAGAAAATATTTCAATGAATAAAAGACACAGGAAAAAGACAATCAGACTGTTTGCATTGAAAGGAAGCTGTAAAATATATATAATATCAATTGCCCAGAGTCACTGTGTGAGGAAGGGGGGTGATTCTAAATTTGATAAACAAACAAACAAACAAATGAATAAAATCCCCGTGCTTTCTCCATTAGCATTGCAGAGATCACCCCTGAGTTAAGAGCTAACATTTCCTATTACAAAAGAACAAATGTATAGAGATGGATCATACTTCACAGAGAAAATTTCTATGCATTTGAATTTATTATGATTCTATGTTAATGGTGTAACCTTCTCATCTATCGGTCTGAATATCCATTCAAAGGAACAAAGAATTTCAACAAAAGCAAAAATGAAATTTAGTTGACATGACAAAATGATTCAACTGCCCTCTTTCTGCAGATGAGTGGCTATGGCTGAATGAATTTTTGGCAATGAATCATGAGGTCTTGACAATATCCATTTTAAAAAAAACCACAGCAACATTGAATGTTCTTTATACCAGAACCAAGGAAATCTAGCCCTTCCTCTGGAAGATTCTGGGTGCTCAGATGCACCCAGATGTGCTTCATTATTATTTAGAATATGCTTTCTGGCAGACACCATTGTGTGTTTCTGTTAGAAGTATATCACTTTGTCTCTTATTGGATCCAAGAGAAACAATCTTTAAGACCACATTTAAAAAGGTCAAGAAACATTTTTAAAAGCTCTTTAAAGTTCTTTAAAACACACACACAGAGAAGATGAGAATATAAAGGAGGGAGGATCTTTTTGTCCAAAGTAAAAATGTCCTATAAAAACCTCCACTGTAATAATGGATGAGGAATTTTACACAGATCCAATTACAGTAAAACTCGGGCTAAATAGCTGCATCCCTGAATAAGCGGTACTCAGTTGGAAACAATGCAATAATTAAACCATTGACATTTTGAAGGCAGTAAAGTCAGAAGGATCTTAAAAATTCTAATTCTGAGTTTGTTCATCTCTAATCGGATACTTAATTGAGGTGTACTCATTCAACCAGAAAAGTTCAGGCAAAGGATAGGGAGAAGAGATGTTCTTTTATATCTTTTCTGTACAAGCAGTGAAGATCTCTAACAGAAAGTATTTACAATATGGAAATGCATTTTTATTCCATTAGTCTCTGCTAACAGTGTTTCCACAGCTCATTATTTCCAACAGAAAATAGCACCTAATGAATGCAGAGTGATGGTGGGATTGCTGTGGAAGAGTGTATGACATAGCCTACAAACTCCCTAATGAATTCTTCCTGATTGCTTGCCATTTGCTTTGAAATCCAAATGAATTCTTATTGATTGCTAGGTGACAGGCACTTTTCTTTCTAAACAGAGAAATGGAGCCAATTCATTCATCACCCTGGCTGGAAAAAAACCCCCACATTTGCATCTAAAAATCCCTGCCATATTTATAGGCGATGGAATTGCTAAATATTCAGGGAGGTGGGTATATTTGGTGGTGGTGAGGAACTCAGGGGAAGAAACTTTCTCTTGTTCTAGAGAACTAAAATTAAAATATTAGTAAAACTATGAAAAAATAATTAATATGTTAGAATAAGCTATAAACCACAAATATAAGACTTAGACAACATGCTAACAAAAACTACATTAAAGATAAATGTTATGCTCCTGATGTAAATGTTGTATCGATCAAAAATGTAGTTTATCAGTTTTATTTAATATGTTGGGCAAATATATTATTTAAGGCTTTGTTGTTGAATGAACAACAACAAAAATAAGGAAATATACTTATTCCAAATCCTCCTGAGGCTTTCTTAATTTTACAGATAATGCTACCATATGCATTAATTGTTAGTTAAGCTACCTTGATATAGGACAGAGTCACTTGATCATTGGGCAAATTTTAAAAGAACAAAGTAGGCAGGAAATATTAAGGACCACACATTGAGTGTGATTGGTCAGCAGTTATGAATCCATCTGGTGGTGATGCTGACCTACATTTTTCTATCTGATCAAGTATTAGATTCTGGACTACTTTATCAAATGTCTTACTGACATCCCAGTAAATTATATCCATAGCATTTCCATAGTCAAAGAATACAATAAGATTAGTCTTGTATAATCTGTTTTTGACAAATCCATGTTGGCTTCTGGTTATGACTTTGTTTGCATTCTATGTGTTTGCAGATTCATTGCTTGATTGTCTTTTCTTGAATCTTCCCTGGTATTGAGGTCAGGCTGATAGGTCTGTAGTTTCCTGGATCCATTTTTTTTTTGTCCTTTTTTGAAGATGGGAACTACATGGGCTCTTTTCCAGGCATCTGGTAGTTCCCTGGTGCTGCAGGATTTTGAAAAAAATAATAATTCAGTGGATCATGTCTGCCAGTTCTTTCAGAACCTTGGGGTATAATCCATCTGGTCCTGGTGATTTGAACTCATCTAAAGTGGATAGGTGTTCTCTTACAATTTTCTTGCTTATTTTGATTTACATTCCTATTTTGCATATCACAGGTGTGTTTGTTTTGATAGGTTGGACTGTTTTTTTCCTTTTGTGTAAAGACAGATGCAAGAGGAGGAAAGAGTATTAGGTATGTTTGCCCCTTTGAGTTATTTATAAAGGAATAAAGATGGGATAAAAATGTAATAAATTACTATCAGACTACAGTCCTTTATTTGAAAAGTATCTTCTGTCTAAGACTCTAATGGATTGCCAGGCCTCTTAAAATTCCTGAATTCTTCACCCAAAATTGGACCTGGTCTCACTTCTGTCTGCAATGCAGCTCTCAACATGTCAGATGAGCCCCAGTGTGGCTTCATACTGACAATAGCACACCTCTATTTAGAGTGGTGCAGGATTTTCATCTTGGAAAAGCTAAAAGGCAACGTGGACCATGAACCTGAGTGTACAAAAAGCTTATAGCAACTGCTAAAATAGTTACATATTTGACCTTTATAATGCAATACTCTGATTGTTCAATCCTCAACAGATTAAATCAAATACATAGACACCCTGTGGTATTGTGGGCTGTGACACATGATATGGATATTCATGTGCATGAAATATTTTTCTAAATTAGCCTGGGAAGCCAATTCATTTCCTGAGGTGAGAAATATATTGAAATGCTAATAGGCCTTAGCAGGTTGTTGGTTTTTTTTTTTTTTTTTTTTTTGTCCTTTGGGGAAAGAAGTATACGAGGAATTTCTTAATTGTGCATTCACCAATCTTGTTCAGAAGATCAAATAAGGGCTTTGATATGAACAAATAAACTTTGATAAGACTCCTTCACCCCTGTTGCTAATTGAGAAAAAATAGCTTTGGTATGTGGGCTAAAGCCTTTGATTAAAAACATAATATTAATTTTAAATAGTTTTAATATTAATTTAAAGATATAAAAAGCTGTAATTGAAAAGAGTTCTACAGAATGAATGGAGTTGCTTTTGACAGCTGACTAAAGAAAGAAAAATCTTCAGGTATATATGCAGTGAAATTATAAAGTAGCACTGAAATATTAGAGGGACTAAAGCAGCATGGTTACTCTCATACCAATTTATATTTGCTCAAGATAAAGATAGTTCACAGGAAGCATTATTTCATCTGTGTTTAAATGGCCATATTCAATAGTTGTCACCCACTGCAATGAAGTATCTGGTGATAGGATTACCAGATGTCCAGGAAAAGGAGGACACAACTTCCTTTTTGTCCTCAGGTCTTCTGTCTGGCAGCCTTAGCCTTAGCCTTAAAATCAAATATTATCTTAGCTTTTTGATTTTTTGTTTATTGTTGTTGTTATTGTTGCTTTTTGCTTGCCGTTTAACTGGTTTCATAACAGTTGTTATTCAAACTTTTCTCTATGGTGACCTTGTAAATTATTTGGTTCTTTTCCTCCCTCATCCATGGACAGACCCAACCACCTCAGCTTTTTTTAATTTTACATATTATAATAAATAATAATATTTATTATTTATTTCCTAATTCCAATGATTGATTTCAATCTAGCCCCTCAAATTTCTTTTTTTCCCCCCACAAATTTTATTAGTTTTACAAAAACAATACACAAACAATCAAGGCATAATAACATAAAAAATCCTTTCCATGAAAACCAATAGAACATACAAAATAATTCCAAATTGTAATATAGATATTTACGTTATCTATTCAACTTCGTATCTTATCCCAACTTCTCCTTTTCATTCTATTATCCAAATTATATTTCTTGCTAATTAAAATTTTATTGCCTTTCATAAACAATACACAAACATACAAAACATAAAACATTAAAAAAAAACATAAAACATCTTTTCTGAAGGCTGTTTGATCCCGGGCTAAAAACTCTTCGCACAGACACAAGTTCAAAAATTGTATTCACTTTATATATCATTCCATATCTTATTACCATTTTCAACTTTCTATATAGTTTCTTCCCTCTTTTATCTTTCTTAATTTTGTTTTATTTATCTTATCTCAATTCAGTTCATAATACTTATCATTCTTTGTCTGTTCTATTTCCATCTATCATAAGACATAAGACATAAGAATTTATTTGTCATTACAGTCGCAAAGCGGGTGCAACGAAATGAGGTGCTCTTCCACAAAGTAAAAACTGGACAAACACCACTAAAAAGAAAAAAATTAAACTAAACACAACCAACCATACAATCATCTCTATGCAATTTAAAAATGTAAATACCCCATTACTCTCAGCCATTTAATTCCACAAAAATCTTATGACCCTGCATTCAAACTCAAAACTGCACTTGGATAAAAACTGTTCTTAAATCTGGTCGTCCTTGTTCTTAATACCCTAAATCTCCTTCTCGATGGTAATAGTTCAAAGAGCTGATGTCCTGGATGAGAGAGTCATTCAATATATTAAGTATCTTCCTCTTCGTCTATTCCTATACAGTTCTTCCAAAGAGGGAGTGAGCAGCCAATGATGTTTTGGGCCGTCTTCATCACCCTCTGAATTGCCTTTTTCTCTGCCACTGTGCAGCTCGAGAACCATACACAGAGACAGTAGGATAATATACTCTCAATTGAACTCCGATAGAAGGTAGTCAGTAGACTCTCAGCCAGTTGTTGTTTCCTAAGAATCCTTAGTAAATACAACCGTTGTTGTGCCTTCTTAATTAAAGCAGCGGTGTTTGCACTCCAGGTCAGGTTATTTGTAATGATGGTCGAGAAACTTACATTCAACCACCTGTTCCACACGAACTCCTCTATATACAGTGGCTGAATGTCTGCTCTTTTCCTATAGTCCACTATAACCTCCTTGGTCTTCTTAATATTAAATAGAAGATTATTATTTTGCACCAGCGGATAGCTGTAATACCTCATCCCGATATGCAGACTCATCATCCCCAGAAATAAGTCCTACAAGCGTAGTATCGTCTACAAATTTCATTATCCTATTGTTGGGATGTTTATTTGTGCAATCAGATGAATAGATGGAGAACAGTAGTGGACTAAGGACACAACCTTGTGGAGTGCCAATGCTAAGTGTCTTGACAGTAGAAATATAATCATTCAGTTTAACTCTTTGTGGACGATTTGTTAAAAAGTCCAATATCCATAAACAAATAGAATCTGGAAAATCTAGATCTTTGAGCTTGGCTATTAATCTGTGCGGTATGATGGTATTGAAAGCAGAACTAAAATCTGCGAACAACATTCTTACATAATTCCCCGGTGTTTCCAAATGGGATAAGGCCACGTGAAGCACAGTAATAATTGCATCCTCGGTTGATCTATTTTCTTTGTAAGCAAACTGAAGCCCATCAAAGGAATTGGGAAGGCAGGAGATAATATAATTTCGAACTAGCTGCTCAAAGCACTTCATTAAGATGGAAGTTAGTGCCACCGGCCTATAGTCGCTCGGACCATTTGTGGGCAACTTTTTAGGCAGTGGAACGATGGTGGAAGCCTTGAGACAAACAGGAACCACACATTGTGTCAAGGATCGATTAAAAATTTCGGTCCATACCCCAGCTAACTGATCAGCACAGTCTTTTACCACCCGACCAGGAATTAAGTCAGGCCCAGCTGACTTTCTGGAATTAACCGCCTTCATTTTCTGCCTCACATCCTGCTCATTCACAATGAAGGGGAGGCTCTGCTGAGTAGATGATGGCAAAGGGACAGTTTCAGTTTGATGGATCTCAAATCGAGCAAAAAGTTGTTCAGCTCCTCAACCACCGCCGCACTACCATCCGAAGAGACCTTTTTGCTTTATAGTTCGTTAGTTGTTGAACCCCCTGCCAAACCTGCCTCATGTTATTACTGAGAAAGCAATCTTCAATTCTCCTCTTATATTCGGCCTTAGCTTGCTTAATGCCTCTCCTCAAGTTCGTTCTTGCAGCACTATAATCTAGATCATTCATCTTTTCTCTTTTAATATACTTCTCCTGTATACTGATTGGAGTGACGCCTTTGACTCATTCCCCTAGCTTAAAATTACTTAATATAACACTTAATTTATATTGGGATTCTGTTTAGTACATTCTATAGTTACACAATAGACTTTATGAAAGGGGTAAAAACATAACAGTAACTAAACAAAATCATATATAACCACTATCCATATCATTAAAAAGCTAATCATATATATTGATACTCATTTATATCTTAAGCATTTTACTCTAAATATACATATAAAAACACAATCTTATGTTTAGGTTTTTTTCCCCTTGACAGCTTTCTCCGCCGCTTTCCAATCTTCTTAGGGATACAATGTATCTTCCAGCAATTCAAACGTTTCAGTTTCCAGGGTGTTTAAAAGTTGTTGATTGACCCAGCTCAGACAGCACTTTCACTTTTCCTGCTTCCTCCAGCACAATCTTACCCGGCTGCCGGCTTCTTCATGGCGGCCATTACTGACCGCCGCTCCACCACCTCAGGAAAAAGGGGGTTTTCCGGACGAGGAGGGGGTCTGCGACACCCCCAACCCCCTGTTCGGCTCCCCTCTCTCTTCGGCTGCCTCTACAGGGCAGCCATATCCCCCTGACCCGTTTGGATCGGGGGCACCTTGGCGGCGAGTGCAGCAGGAATTGCGGACAGTCGCGAATTCCTGCTGCTACCGAAGCTGCGCAAAACCAGAAGTCCCTAGCCCCTCAAATTTCTTATGAATACAATCTGTAGGACATATGACTCATCATACACTTCTATGATGAAATTTAAAAAAACGTATTGTTTTCAATTCTTTATTACTTCTAGGATATGTTCTTGAAGATAGAGAGTTGTAAAACCAGTCTTTCTGATTCTGGAAAAGTAATTTTATATGCCTGAAGGGCTATGTTTTCAGTTGTTTGAAATATTTTTTTTGTTATGAATACCAAGAAAGTCAAACAATTAACTCTTTTCACCCATTGGTTCTTCTTTCTAATGATTGATTTTTTCCCTTTCCCTTTCCATGTGCAGATATTTTATGGTCCTATTCAGGAAAGATTAAAGGAAGTGTTTTTGTACTTCACCCATAGCTAAATTATGGGATTTACTGTCATCAGATGTGGTAATGGCCACATCTGCACATTAGACAGCTTTCAAGGGAGCCTGTGCAAATTAGTGGACCAGAGAGATGTACTGGAGCTATATTACAACTGCCCATGCTTTAAATATTTGTGGGAGTGCACATGGAAAGAGGGCTAATGCCTCTAGTCTATATTCATGAGTTTTCCAAGTGCACAGCTGTGCTAGTGTGCATGGAGCTGGATTATGTTCTTGTATAATTGCTGTTTTCCTCCTTTCCCTTAATTTGGATAGGATCTATGCAGTCAATATACAACACAGGTATCACAGGTGGCTCAGGCAATAGGACTTTGATGTCCTGATCAGGAAACAGGTTACTTCTGTTTCCCATTTCTCCTCTATCCCAGACCTTCTTCCTCAAGAACATGAATTACATTAGAAAAAAAATTAACCAGAGAAGGCTTATGAATGGAACTCTAAGCATGGGAATAGCTAGAAATATAGTACTTATCATACTCATTTACTTCTTGGAGTTATATCCCAGGAGCTCAAGACATTTTTCATGGGGATTTCATTTCATGTCTACTACAAGTGTCCTTAGTGAGGTGGTAAAAAAAGCCAAAACATGATGGTAACTGCATTATGAAAACTGTTCCTCCTCAATCTTGATCCTAATTGGTTATCATGAGTATATAAATCCCTATAATAAAGGACTTACAATGTCTCTTTTCTGTAGTGGTGAATATTTCCTGGTGTCCGTTTTCACTTCTCTACATTCTCTCCTTTGTTCTCTGTTCCTATTTGCAGAAGAGGAGACCTGTTTTGCAATTCTGGCTTCTCTTTTGCCTAGTTTTTATCCAGGATTACAGGCTGGGATTCAGAGACAGCAAAAAAAAACCCACTTTCTTTTTGGTGGGCATTTAGTTAAAAGACCAATTAGGCATTGCCTTCAGTTGTTCTATTCCTTTATTGCATGTTGTGCTTTGGATAATATTTAACAGCTTGATTTAAGTTTTACTTAATGTTACATTTATTTTTTTCTGTATATGATAACTAAGAAAATCAGATGTGAAATTTTACAATAAAGAGATGACAGTCAATACATATATTCTTTAAGTATTATGTTTTCTTTTCATACCATAAAACCTAAAATATATACTTCTATTTTTTCCCTAAAAGTTGTGATGTGGACCATTCAGTATTCTTTCTTTAAATACTGAGGAAGAGTAAGTATAAACATGCTATTAACTCTTCTTCCAACTTTCAGTTCTGGTCTAATATGTGATCTTTCAGGAAAATAATTTGTTAATCTTAAAATACAAGACAATTCTTCTAATATGCTTTAATAAAATCTAATATGATTCACCTCATGTATTAATCAGCACAGTTGGTATGCATGAAAATAACAGCACTAGACACGAGACTCATTATAGACATATTTACAGACTGAGCTGCACATTTGTTGACTATGTATTTATTTATTTATCATCACCATAATTTTCAACACCCAGATTAGAATGAGTGTTTTCCACTCATCTTTTTCATCTTTTATCATCAGCCCTAGTAATGGGCAATGATTGTGTCTCCTATTGCTATTGAACATTATTTTAAAATAATTTCATCTGAAATCAGCAAGATGCCTGAATAAAAATTAGTTCATTCCCTTAGTGCAAACTGACATCATGGTATCACACAGCCAACTGGATATGGCTATGTGAGGACATTTGAAGTTAAATCAGAATAGAAGTTGCTTCTTGTCCTTCTTTTGAGTTCTTGTTTTGTTTCTTTGTTCTTATTAGGATCCAATAATAAGAACAATTTGGCTCAGACTTTTTTTTAATGCTTCCCTAAATTGAAAGATTTCAGTGCCCGGAAGGATTCTCAAGCTGCTACAAATCTGCAGGAAATGTTCTAGCAGGGTATCAGCAGCAAGGCAAGGCAATGTCTGCAAATATGGCAAATTATTTTATGATTTATTTATGTGATTACTTTTAATCTTTTCTTTACTATTTTATATAAATTACTCAAGGAGCAAACATACCTAACACTCCTTCCTCCTCCTATATTCCCATAATAAGAACCTTGTGAGGCTGGGCTGACAGAGAGAGTGACTAGCCCAAGGTCACCTAGCTGGCTGTCATGCCTAAGCTTCCTGGGTTACAGGCCATCAATTCAAAAATCAGCTCATTGAAGGAGAACAAATTATATAATTTGATACATTAAAGTACTTTCTGTTATTTTGGGATCTTCTCTGGGACTCGCAATAAGTCACAGAAAGTGCTGGAAGAAGCTCCATATTCAATGCAATATAGCAACTTCATAGCTCTCTTTTAGAGGTTGGGGATATGTGCAACTTTTGACAGAACTCTGTGACCCAAGCAGCACTGAAGCAAGGCACACTTCAGAGCTTTCCATAGCTTCATTTTGCAGTAACTCAGTAGTTGTGAAATATCCAGCATCTTGCTGCCATACCTGAAGTTGTACTTAAACAGGGAAAGTAACAATACCCAGAACTTTCTAAAACTTCATCCATTACTATGAATCATCCATTCTGTTTGGATAGTTTAATTATGTCCCAGCAGAATTCTATGGAAACATTATCACTAAGATGGAATCTGACAAGAACATACATGTGTCACATTGCTATTTCATTCTGTCCCACATATACAAATTACTAAAAAAATTTTTTAATTTTTATTGGTTTTTAAAACAAACATAAACAAACAAAACATAAAAACATCAAGCCATCTTCCATACATGTACATACAGTGTGCCGGTTGGTTTACAAATTGTTTTGTGCTTCTATTGCGTAGTCTTCAATTACAATTACATTGTATATATTCTCGTATTTTCAATCAAGTATTAAATAGATTAATATCATTATTATTCAATCATTTGACTATATTTTTATTCATTCATGTTTTATTAAATAATCATATTTTACTTAATTTGTTTTATGACAGTTCATATTATCATCTCAAATCTATCCTAGAATCATTTTGTAGATATAATAAGAAAAGAATACATCTTTATATATTTATTATTTTCTAAGTATCTACATAATTCATTACTATGTTTTATTGTCTAACCATTGATAGAATAGATCCCAAATTTTATAAAATTGTTTATCATCTTGTTCTCTGATTTCAAATGTCAATCTACTCATTTCAGCACATTCCAATATTTTCTTAATGATTTCCTCTGGTGATGGTATTTTCTCATTTTTCCAGTTTTTAGCAAATACAATCCTAGCCGCTGTTAATACATTTACAAACAGGTATTTCAGTTCTTTACTATATATTTCAGGTAAAATTCCCAATAAAAATATCTCTGGTTACAAATCCATATGCTTTTTGTCATTTTTTCCAACCACGTGTGGATTTTAGTCCAATATTTTTTAGCATCCGTACATGTCCACCACATATGGTAATATGAGCCAGGTGTCTGATGACATTTCCAACATTTTTCAGATTTATTCTTGAACATTCTTGTTATTCTTGTCAGGGGAAAATGCCACCTGTAAAACATCTTATACAAATTTTCTTTATATGCTGTTGGCATTGTCATTTTATAATTTTGAGACCACAAGTTTTGCCATTTCTGTAAATCAATCCCATATCCAAAATTCTTCCCCCAAGCACTCATAGTTTCTTTAACTTGTTCTTCTTTTAGCTTAATTTCTAACAAATATCCATACAATTTTTTAATCACCTTTTCATCAGTACCTGTCAAAATCTTATCTAAGTCAGTCAGTTTATCATAAAAACCTTCTGTTTTAGAGTCTTTATCATACCTTGAATGTATTTGTGCATATGAAAACCAATTCATCTTTATACCTTGTTCCTCTAATTTTTGTATAGATTTAAGTTCACCCTTTTCATTCAATATTTCACCATATCTAACTGTTTGTTCCTTTTTATATTTATAGGATAAGAAAATGCTTCAATAGTCGATAGCCAGACTGGAATTTTCAAGTAACATTGCCTTTTAGTCTTCTCCCAGTTTAACCACAGAGACTCCCGTATATAATGTCTTCTAAAGTACCCCTGTGTTTTTAGTTCCTTTATACCATAAAAAAGCATGCCACCCCAACAACAAATCAAGTCCTTCTAATGTCAACAATCTAGTATTTCTTAATGTTATCCGTTCCTTAACCCACATCAAATTTGTAGCTTGGTAATACAACTCCCAATTAGGCAAACCAAATCCTGCTCTTATTCTAGCATCTTGCAAGAGTTTTAACTTTATTCTCGCCTTCTTACTTTGCCATATATATTTCAACACAATTTTGTTTAAATCTTCAAAGTAATCTTTTCCAAGCCTAATTGGAATTGTTTGGAACAAATATAAAATTCTGGGTAATATATTCATCTTGATTGTTGATATTCTCCCTATTAATGACAGTTGTAAATTTTCCCATTTCGCCAAATCTAGCGCTATCTGCTGCTTAAGTTTGGTATAATTATTCTCTTTTAGTGTACTGCATCTTGCTGTCAAGTGTATCCCCAAATACTTGATCTTATTCGTGACCTGGATTTTCAATAGGTCTGCCAGTTCTTCCTTTTGTCTTGATAGCATATTCTTTGTCAAGATCTTTGTCTTATCTTTATTTATTTTCAAACCAGCCACCTTTCCATATGTCTCTATCTTTTCTATCAATTTTGATGCTGTTTCTAGTGGGTCTTCTAGAATGAAAACCAGATCATCTGCAAATGCTTGCAACTTAAATTCTTCCTTTTTAATTTTCATCCCTTTTATATTCTTTTCATCTCTAATATTTCTGTTTAGCACTTCCAAGGTTAACACAAACAACAGAGGCGATAGTGGGCACCCTTGTCTTGTTCCTTTTCTTATATCAATAGTCTGTCAGTTCTCCCTCCATCATTACCTTTGCTATTTGCTTATGATATATAGCTTCTTTTTTTTTCCCATGAAATTGATTTATGAAAGAACTTACTGTGAGTAAGAGGCAGGTTAAAAAAAAAACACCAACCAGCTGTTTTATTGCTCTCAAAACGAAAGCAATTTGAAAGACTTGTAAAGTCTTCAACTAGATACCAGAACATTTTAATTAAACAAGCAGAACTCAATCCATTTTAATCAAACAGGGGTCTAAATCTTTTACATTGTCTACAGCAGGGGTCCCCAACCACCGGTCCGCGGACCGGTCCCGGTCAGCGGAACAATTCCTACCAGGCCGCTGGTTGCTGGGCGCCACCATCTTTTTGATGAAAAAGTGCTTCCGTGAGCTTTTCCGGGTAGAAAGCTCTTCCGAGCTTTTCCGGGTAAAGCGGCGGTACCGGCATCAGCTGGGCGCCGCCATCTTTTTGATAAAAAGTGCTTCCGGGTAGAAAGCTCACCGGAAGCACTTTTTCATCAAAAGATGGCGCCACTCTGGTGAGCTTTCGGGTAGAAAGCCATTTCTACCCGGAAAGCTCACCGAAGCGCTAAGCCGCCATCATTTTTGATGAAAAAGTGCTTCTGGTGAGGTCACCGGAAGCACTTTTCATCAAAAAGATGGCGGCGCCCAGCTGATGCCGGCACGGCATGGCGCCAGCTGATGCCGGTACCGGGCCGCGGCATAAAAAAGGTTGGGGATCACTGGTCTACAGGACATTTAGGACTGGAGATCTACAAATAGCAAAGAGAAGTTGTCTATTTTATGCAACTGTCGCCAGTCCAGTTTATCTGCCTCCATTTCTTACGTGCCCACTCACAGAATATAATAGGCACACCTTTGTTGGGAGGCTATATATAGCTTCTATTGCTTGAATAATTTTTTTTGCAAAGCCCATCTGTTCCAGCTGTAATAACATGAATCACCAATTCACATTATCAAATGCCTTCTGTGCATCTAGAAATATCAAAGCCATTTGTTTTTCAGGATGTGCCTCATAGTATTCCAAAGTGTCCAAGATTACTCTCATATTATCTTTAATTTGTATCTTTGGCAGAAATCCATTTTGATCAGGATGGATAAAATTATTTAGATATCTTTTAAGTCTTTCTGCCAATATTGAAGCAAAAATTTTATAATCTGTGTTTAGTAAGGAAATAGGTCTATAGTTCTTGATTTGTAATGGATCGGCCTCCTCTTTTGGGACAAGTGTAATATAAGCTTCTGACCATAATTTAGGTATCCTCTTCTTTAACATAACTTCATTCATAACTTCTAGCAATGGAAGGTTCAGCGATTCTTGTAATGTTTCATAAAATTCTGCTGGAAGTCCATCTGGGCCTAGTGCATTTCCATTATTTTGTTTCTTAAGTGCTTCAGTTAACTCCATCATTGTTATATTGCTTTCTAACATTGTTTCAATCTCTTTAGGTATCTGGGGTAGATTAGCATTCTGTAAATACTGTTTAACTCTTTCCTCATCAATATTCTCTTGTGTGTATAGTTGCCCATAATAGTCTCGTATGATTTCCTTCTTCTCTTTACTACCATAGCAAACTTGGACTTTGTCATCTATTAGTTGCAATATTTTCCTTGATTCTTTCTCCTTTCTCAGTTTGTATGCTAACCATCTACCTAGTTTATTTGCATCTTCAAAGTAGTTCTGTTTAGCACCTCTAATTTTCTGTGCTAGTTCTTCTTTTTCTATTAGACCCATTTTATGTTGAATGATATCCATTTTTAACTTAATGTCCTTTTTCTGTGGCATTTTCTGTAGCTCTTTTTCCAGTCCTTTATACTCATCCTCTAATGCCTTAGAGGCTAATCTTTTCATAGTATTCCTTTTCCTTGTATAGTCTATTATCAAGCCTCTGGCATATGTCTTCATTGTATCCCATACATTCTGGATTGATGTATCATCTTTTTTGTTTTCTCTAAAGAAGAAAGTCAGTTCTTTCTCCATCCACTGTGTAAAATCTTTTTCCATTAATATAGTATTATTTAACGTCCATCTAGATCTTCTTTTTTGTCCTTTCCATTTAATTGTCATTGGAATGTGATCTGCCCAAGTACTTGTTTCAATATTTATTTCTTGAATATTAGTTAACAATTCTGTTGACATCCATATCATATCTATTCTGAACCATGATAAATGTCTATTTGAGTAGAAGGTGTATTGTTTAGTTTTAGCATTTATTTCTCTCCATGTATCTTTTAAGTTTATTTCATCTACCTTTTAAAAAAAAAAATAGGGAAAGTCTTCCTGTTTTGCTTTATTGTTTTCTGTGCTGTGTAGTCCAGTTTATTGTCTACAATTCCATTAAAATCTCCCATCATAACTATATTAGCATAGTCCAGTTCAATTATTTTCATATGTAATGTTTTATAAAATTCTTCTTGATTGTCATTCGGGGTGTTTTCACATTATTGTCCATTATTTCCACCATTAGTATTCTTCCATTGTCATCAGAATAAATCAATTTCACTGAGATGGTCTCTTTAATATATAAAACCACTCCTCTTTTCTTACATTGTGTCAAGGAAGTGAATATTTTCCCTAGTTTTGGCTGTGTCATCAATTGTTCATATTGTTTTTTAATATGTACTTCTTGTAGGCAGATTATATCAAATTTTAATTTCTCTAATTTATGGAAGGTTTTCCTTCTTTTAACAGCTGAGTTAAGTCCATTTATATTAATTGTAATCAGTTTTTTCTCTTCCATGGTTATATTTTGTAGTTAGGTTTAGCAGCTCTCATAGATCTTGGTTCACGTTGTTCTTTGGCCTCCACCTTTCCACCTACTGCACCTTCTTCTTTTTCAGTCGTCATTTGGCAGTCCTCTTGGAATTCAATTAGTGAGATTTCTTTTTCTGCCTCTTCCTTTTTCCCTCCAAAAAATTCTGTGTAAAATGATTCAGCTTTCTCAATTGAGTCATTTCTATATCTCTGTTCATGCCATGTGAACATTAAACCTTCTGGAATCATCCATCTATAATTTACCTCTTTTTAAAGTAGCATTTTGGTCAGGAATCGGTATTCTCTTCTCATCTCTCTCACTCTTCTGGGTACTTGTTTCAAGACCACAATCTCCTTGTCTTTATATTTCAATGTTTTCTCTTTTGCCACTTGCAATATTTGCGTTTTAATGGCTTTCTTTGTAAATCTGATGTGAACTTCTATTGGTAAGCTATTTCTCATTGCATATCTTGTGAAGACTCAATAAACCTCATCTATTCCATCCATCCTCTTGAGTTATTTCCAAAGCTTCAGCCAATATTTCTATCATTATCTCAGCTAGGTTTTGTCCCTTTTCTTCCTCTATGTTTTGGAATCTAAGATAAAATTCTGATCTGTCCATTTCCCATCTCAGCATACCACTTTTATCTTGCTTAACCACAGTTAATCTGTTATCAATATCTCCAGTCTTCTTGTCTCTTTGTTTATCTTCTTCTTCAATTTTTTGGAATCTCTCATCATACTTCAATATCATTTGTTGAATGTTCTCCACCTTTTCATCAGTTTTCCCTGTTCTTTGTTCGATGTTCTCTGTTCTGTTTTCAATATTTTCTGTTCTTGTTTGAATATTTTGAATTCCTTGCATAATCATCTGCAGGGTCACTTTTTCTTTTTCTTTTTCTTGCCTTAACATTGTCTGTATTGAACGTTGTCCCCCTGATGGTGGAGAGGAAGAAGTAGAGGTTGAGGAACCAGGGTCTGTTAGTTTCCTACTCATTTCAAGCAATTAAAAATTTTCAGGTTCTTCTAGACCTTAATCCAATTGTGAAGTAACCAATTGCAATTCCAAATAAAAATAGCAGGAAAAAAAAGCCAAATAGTAACAACAACAACAACAACAACAACAACAACAATAATAATAATAATAATAATAATAATAATAATAATAATAATAATAATAATAATAAAGAAAAACAATTTCTTCAGGTTCTTGTATACCTTAATCCAATCGATTGGTTGAATAACAATAAAAACTCAAAAATGAAGGAAAAGACCATAAACACATACAAAAAAGAGAAAGTTGTTAAATCCTAAAAAAGGCGGAAAAGTGAAAAATTAAAAAATTAAAAAGAGAAAAGAAAAATTCTTCAGGTTCTTCAACACCTTAGTCCAATTAAGAAGTCTCAGATATGAAAAGATGCATAAGAAAAAAAAAGAAGGCCAAAAAAATAAAAAAGAAACCAATATGGAAGGTAAATGGAAAGAAAAAAAAATACCAGGGAGGGAGAGAGAAAAGAAAAAAAGACTACTCCCTTAAAAAGAAAAGGAAGGAAATCATTAATACTAAAGCTTTTCTTTTAAAATAAAAAGCAAACATAGAAATTTAACTTCAAAAGACAAGAAAAAAAAATACAAAGACAAGTTCCAAAGCGCCAAAAATCCAAATAGCTATTACAAAAAGTAAACTGGTGAGGAGGGGTAGTGCAGCTTAGAAAAAATAAAAAGAGCACACTGCACTTTATTTAATTATCCAAGGCTCTTGTTATAACTCTCTTCTCCAGAGACTTATCACCTTTTCTTTTCCTATAAGCTTCAACACCAGACTCCAGCTGTTGATAGAAACGCAGAAGAGCACCTGCAATAATACTCTCCCATGCTCTTCCCTCTATCTTATCAAATAGCAATGTCCTTGAAAAAGAGTCTCAGTTCTTTCTCAGCTTTGTCTGGTCAAGAAAAAGAAATAGAATATTTCCAAGCCTCTAGTTGGCAGTGTTACAAAGTTTCTTTTGCTTTCACTTTCCCCCTCTTTTTCCAAGCAAGATATAATAAGAATTAATTAAAAAAAGAAAAAGATATTTTAAAAAAAGTAACTAAAAGGGAGTCTCTAGCCTAGAATATTATAAAGTCAAAAAGGAGAGAAAGAGTAGATGAAAAAAGAGAAAAAACCAGTCTGGTTTCAAAATGTAAGATCATGTGTAGAAAATCCAGCCATGAGAAAAAAAATAAAAATATTACTTTGACATTCCTGTTTAAAATCACTGCTTAATCATTTCTGTCAAAACTTTTACAGATTCTTTCTTTTCCTTAGGGTGTCCTTTCAAATCTTAAAATAAAGAAAAAGTTCTCACCAAACCGGCACACTCTCTCTTTCCGTACTCTTTCATTTCAGAGCTATCCCAACTTCAGCAGCTTTAATGGCTGCCTCTTTGCCGCTGGCAAAAAGAGCTTCTTCTGGATCTACCAGGGACTTTGCGGTATCCCTGGGATCGACAGGATGCACTCTTTACTTTCACCATCTCTTCGGGATGGTTTAGATCCGATTGGACCGTCCAGGAGCAAAGATATCAGCAGCGATCTCAGACCTCCAAGATCGCATGCCGTATTGTCGCAACGCCAGCTCCGCCCTCCAAATTACTAAATATTAATAAAGGCTAAGAAATTCAGGGTAGGTCAACAAGAAATGCCATTGCAAAAGGCCAAGTTATCCATCAGCAAACCTATTTTATGCCAGATATACAACCGGCAGCCTCCACTTGCTGTTTTGAAGTTCTGCATCTATATACTCCATAAATAGTCATTGTCATGACTTTTAACTGGGCAAAACAGTGCATCATAGGGCAACAATTTTTGAACCAAGGTACCTCAAATGGGGGAGTTTACAAAATGTGTCCAAAATCTGTTACACCTTGTAGCATTTCTAGTGTACATATATACAGAGAGGGAGGGAGGGAGGGAGGGAGGAAGGTAAAAAAATGGAGGGAAGAAAGGAAGGAAGGTTAGGGTACCATTGTTAAGCACTAGAAGTATGATTTAAAAATCAGCTGTATAAATTACTTTTTGTCATGCTATTTAGACCAATCATAGTTAGCTTGTTAACTGTATGTCATGGTATATTTTCAAATGCTTTGCTCAAGTCAAGATACACTACAGTTAGAGCATTCCTACATCTAACAAACTGAACGGTAGTAAGCAATTATTTTAACATACATTTATTCTCCTCTCCTTTTCCTATTATTCTGTTACAGCATTTTACAGTGAGATAAAACCCTTCAATTTTAATAGAGGGAAATATGAATAAGTTTCAAACTTGGCCTCACGTAGCATGCAGAGACTATAAAGAATATCTATAAAAAGTTATAAGTGCTAGAGCTTGGAAGCGTACATGGTTGGCTGGGTTTAATTTTTCTGCAGTAATTCCCGTATCATAAAACTTTCATTTTCACACTGATACTGTACGCTGTTATTTCTGGTTGTCTTTGGTCTTGTAGAAGGATATGAACTGCAGCAGATAAGAAGATTTTGCTATTTTTTTAAAAAGGAAGGACTAGTCACAGTGGAATCTATGGCTACCTACATTCCTTGAGCCAGATGTTGTAATGTCTAGCTCATCTAAACTCAGCAGGAATGAATTGTAAGATGAGAAAAGTAAGATTTCTTTAAGAATCTTATACTATGGCATTTATAGAAATTCCTAGGAGTTGGATAATGATATTCTTGCCCAACATTCTTCTCTGTGTCTGTGAAGAAATATATAGTGCCTATTTCATAACCAAATCAGTGGTGGTATTCAAATTTTTTTACTACTGGTTCTGTGGGCGTGGCTTGGTGGGTGTGGCAGGGGAAGAATACTGTAAAATCTCCAGTCAGAAGTGGTATTTGCTGGTTCGCCAAACTATTCAAAATTTCTGCTACTGGTTCTCCAGAACTGGTCAGAACCTGTTGAATACCAAATGCTGTTCTTTCTTTAGTGAATTTAAGGACAACCCAAGCTACCAATGAAATCCCACAATAGCTACCAATGAAATCCCACAATAGCTTGCAATTTCTAATGCTGTGTCACTCCACAATAGGTGATACAGCAAGAGCCCTTCCCCACTAAATTTAGATTTTAAAATTAAAAATTACTGATTACATTATAATAACACAGCAGTTTTTCAGCAACATGCAAGCCTCTAATAGTCCTCTTTTTTTTTTTTTGAAGAACATTTCCAAGTCCTACACAGGACTTTGAGGCATTCTTAGAAAGCAAAGAAAGTGAATGGCTAGGTTATATGCAGAATGGCAGCAAAATGAACAAAACCAAATGATTTGTAGAATGAAGTGAAGGAATTAAAAAATGAAAGAGGTGATTTATACCTCATGCCCTTAGGATATGAGATGACCTACGGGGCATTTTATAACATATACAACAAGTGAAGAGAAAAATAATAATAATAATGGCAAACCACATATCTGTTAAAGCTCAAGTGCCATAGAATAAAATCAGCCTGATCTACAGTTTCCACAGACAACTTATGCACAAGTTTCCCTCTTGCCTTGCATTTCCTTCGGGCTGCTTTATAAAGATATAACAATATAAGAATGGAGAACAAGTAAGAAATTGGCATTTAAGATTTGTTAAGAAGTTTATAAAAAGTTCATTGTCTACCATCTGCTTCACTTATACTACTGCCTAGGTCTTATTTGTATATTACTAGATAAAATGAGAATAATCACAAATCTGTGTGGCTCATATCTATTTCTTTTTTTGAACCTATTCCCTAACGCTTTCTTGGAAGTGAGCTGTTTTCCAGAAAAGCGATAAAAGTAAGTATAGGTGGCAAAAAGTATCCTGGGAATATAAAGGATAATGGAGGGTTACCATGGTGGCCATTTTGTGAATATTGGACGTTTAGTATTTATAAAGTTTACAATCACAACATTACACTTGACTGTTCTATTTCAAAATATACTGATTGGTTTAGATGTGCCAGACAACTGTTTTCATAAACCTGAATATGGAGAAAAGAAATGCCCAAACCAAAACTTTGAAGAATTTGGTCAACTGGTTGTAACAATCTGGATGCCCACTGGATGACAGGAAAGAGAAAGTGTATAAAAAAATTACTGTATTAATTTTTTGTTGCCATCTAGTGGTCATTACAAATAATGGCAGCGATTCAAATGATTTGGCTTCCCTACTTTCCATCCTTTCCAAAAGCAACAAGACTCCATAGGTATTCCTTTTTCTCCTTCAGCTCTGATTTTCTCTTGTAATTCTTTCTACAGATCCATTCCAACTAAGCAATAGTTATGTAATTCTGACGGGTCTTGTAACCATGCATTAAGAAATGCCCATAAAGACTTCCAATGCAGATATGTGCTATGGTCAAAAATTTTATCATTCTGAAGATCTGCTTAGGAATGATTCATTCTACTCCTATTGGTGGGCTGGGAAGACTTAATATAGGAGTTCCTCATACTTTTCATTCCTCCAGCCAAAGGGGAAGCAGTTTGGGCGCAGTTAATAAATAATATGTACCTGTATTTTTCAGAAACTAAGTTCTACCTAAAGCAGAAATTTTAAGGATCTGACAATACTACCTAGGTTGCTTTGTTGCAGGCAAAAGAGGTATTCTTCTTTTGGGGAAAAATGTTTTGCTTGCAATTCAACATTTTCAATAACCAAAGAATGTAGTTATAAGTCTGTAACTTGTTATCCCCTAGAAGGATTTCGTATGTTTTACAGTTTTATTAAGTCCAGCAGTTGCTTCTTTGTCCAGCATGGAACATTCAAGGACAGGAAAAACCGTCACTTGCTGAATTATGGGATGTTTTGAATTTGATCTGAGGCCTGACTGAATCCCCCATGACACAAGGGCCTTGATGTTCCACTCTATAGCCACCCCCCCCCCAAGAGAAACTTCAATAATTCAGCCCTGACTTCAAAGAGAGCAGCAACATCCTTACAAATAGCTTTTTCCATGAATGAATCCAAAGATAAGAGTTTTATGGATGGAAACTAAGCCATGCTTTCTGAACAAAACTATTTGGCTCCTACAAATAATGGCAGAGATTCAAATGATTTGGCTTTCCTACTTTCCATCCTTTCCAAAAGCAACAATCTCAGATCACAAGTGAACTGTACAATGTACTTGTTAGCAGCATTTCAAAGCTGATTTATTGCTATAACTGCTATGTATTGATTTGTAACATTTATACACCACTGTTTCATTTATAAAACACATAAAACAATTAAAAACAAGCCGTTTAATTATACTACTTTTTAAGTAACTATAGTTCAATGGCTTAGCTTTTCTTGGTAGGGTCCTTGATTTAGACTCTGTTGCTTACTTGTTCATTTCAACTATTAGCATGTTATTATACTTTTATTTCAGTGGATTTTTCATAATATGGACATTTTCTATAGAGCAACTCATACATTTCATAAATACATAAACAGCAGAGGAAGAAGCTAATCATAGACACAGCAGATGATTATCATCTAGATAGTTAAATACACACACATGTACTAAATATGAATATTAATACGATGAAGCTTTTATAAGGATTTGAAATAGTGATATGCTACTATTCAAATTCAAAGCACAAAACTTATTGGGGGGGGGGATGGCAGTGGCTTACTTATTACATCAATAGGAACCTCATTAAAGAAGGCTATTCCTGATCCTTGGTTGTGCTATCCCAGGAAAAGATCTTGGAAGTGGTGACACATCTATCACATCTGTCAATATATCTTTAACACAAATGTATCTTTTTGAAAGTTATATTTTATTTTTTTCAAGTAATAATTTTATTGCTTTATATATTACAGTGAATAAACTCCCTTTTTATGACCCCGTAATGCCTTAATTCAGGGTAGTGTTGGGTGACTGGATGGAGCTGAGTGTTTACTAGCCAGATGCCCTTCCTGATTCCTCTGTGGAGTAAGCAGCAGATATTTTTTCTTTGCATCCTAGGAGAGAAACATCTGCCACTCCTTATGATTGAACTCTCAACCTTCTGAGTGGCAGGTGAGAAACTTCACCACTAGATTACCACACACTCATAAAATATGAATAATATATTACAAAACTAGCTCTATACCTATGCTTCGTTACAAAACTATGTGGTCGGGCTTAGTTTTTGGGGAGGAAAATAAGGGGGGAAAAATCGGTCTCTGCCTACTAGCATCCATTGGTATTCATCTGGTTACATCCTGTCAGTGTGTGAGAGAGTTGAGGGCTGAAAAAGTATTTTCTATGTGAGCAAGAAGGAGACAGCAAGGAGCCTGGGTGTGGCTTTGCTCAATTGTTCTGTACTAAAACTGCTTGGTGCTATGAAACTAAAACTGAAACTCCTCTCTTCTGCTTGTGTTTTGCAGCTGGGGAGGGGGAGTAGAACTCCTTAGCATCAGAGCATGTTAATAATAATAACCGAAATACTAATGCTCTGATGGTCATTTCTAAAAATCCTTTCTTAGTGAGCACCTAGAAGCCAAGACGAACATACGTGCCAAATTTCAAGTTTCTAGGCTTTACAGTTCTGGAGATTTTGTGATGATGCGTGAGTGATATTTCGCTTTCATATATATATAGATATATACATATTAGCACAATGATGGTTAAGGTAACTTAAATCTTTAAAAGAGAAGAAAGTATATATCAGTGTAATTTCTTAAAACATTAATGAACTTAAGATTGCTTGAATTGTACATTGTTTCTTGGGGTTGCATAGCTATGGGGCAAACCCAGGACAAAGTGTTGCTTCTTTAAGGAACTGCAGGCAGTGCTATACAATCACCAATTATCTCTCTGAAGCACCTTTTCCACTTGAGATTTGAATGACCGCTTATCACCAGGCTGAAGATATGTAATTCAGTTTCTACTGGTAGATGCTTTTACTACTAGAACAACAGTTTCCCTTGCATGCACTTAGACTGAAAGCCACCTGGCCAAGAAAGTAAGTGGTTTTTTTTTATTGATATGTGTACCAGTTACTTACAAACTACTTTGACTCATTTTGATAAAAGTGAAATAAGAACATTTTCAATCACTTGAACTACATTCAGATCTTATACACAAAGGGAAAAGAACAATATAGCAATTTTCTTGCAGAATATATGAATTCCCAAACTTCTCAATTCCTTTGCTGTGTAAGATGTATAAAGGTACTTCAAATGTATGTTGGAAATGTAAATGTAAGGAAGGAACTTTCTACCATCTTTGGTGGACTTGTGACAAAGCAAAGACATTCTGGGGTAAGATTCATATCTTAATACAGAAGATTCTCAGAACAAATATTCAAATTAAATCAGAGACTTTTCTTCTAGGTTTAATGGAGAAAGGACCTGAAAAATAAATTTGAACTTGATAGCAGCAAGAATTCTTTATGGACAAAGATGGAAACATATATTATTTTCCACAATAGAAAATGCTTGGAGAAACTGATGGAACTAGCAGAGATGGCCATATAAACAGCTTTAATCAGGGAGAAGAATACATCTAACTTTGTTTCTGTCTGGAAACCACTTCTAGATTTTGTGCTTGAGATAGAAAAATATGAAACTTTGACTTTGGAATTTACTGATTAGATAAGGTTTCTTTCTTTCTTTTTGTGGTTATAGAAATGGCTAAGAAATCCTGACTAAGTAAAGTAAAAAGTTGAGGCTGTAACATTATGTTCATTCTTCTTCACTGAAAAGAGTTAATTCTTTTTTTTCTATTTCTCCTTCATCTTACTCTTCTATCTTTTCCCTTTCCTATTTGCCCACTATTTTCATTTGTAGTTTATATAATATTTTTATACATAATATAAAAGTATATTATTACAAATCCTTTACAAAAAATTTCTATATAGAAAGACATCTAAAGGAAATTTGCAAATCAGTCAAAAGGATCATAATGGAACATTTCTGGTGCTTTGTGTAATAGAACAAGATCCATAATCATAACACTTATACTCTCAAGTTGACAAGGTCCAGAATATCCCCAGACAAGGGATGTAGGGACACTAGTCTTCAACACCAAGTCCTTGAGGGTTCTGAATGGCCTTTTCAACTGGCTTGCCTTGAACCAATTACTCCTGGTATTCCTCCACTTTTTCAGGGCTTCCTCCTACCAATCCAGAATATAATTTCAAGGTGACTTAATTGCATAACATTTTCAAACAAGGTTTAAAACCTTTAATGTGCTTCTCTTTCCTTTCCACCTCTTTTTCCTTCTTATATCAGATCTCCAAAACTTTAGTTTAAATTATAAACAGGTATAAGGTACAAAGGCACTACACAAATGTAGTCAATAAAATCCCAATACCACAAATGCTGATAATTACTTTTTGCCAGCAATGCAAATATTGAGATGCAAGACATATTGTTGTGTCCATCGTGGAAGAAAGACTCGGGGCCAGTGACTTGGTTTCAGCTCTTCATTTGCTCCGAGATCGGCTCGGCTCGAAAGGGGAAAAGCGGCGGCTTTTATTCTTTGGCCGCGGCGGCCGCGGCCAATGACACCGCTTTGAATCTCCCGTGATTAGTTTCCACCAATCGCGGGAGATTCTCGGCGGGCCAATCACTGCGGCTCGCTCGGCCAATCAGCTCGCCGCGCGTCTTGTCCAATCACCGTGCGGCGTTTACGAGTATGTAAATGACTGTACAGAACACCTATGCCAACACACACACATACACATCCCTCTTGGCCTTTAGTATATCACTTTAATCAGCCAAGAAGTATACAGCAATGATATGTGTTTGTTTTCCTGGAATGTACAATTAAGATTATTGTCACATCACAAAATTCAGGAGATACCTACAGAACTGCCTAATTCCTCTATAAACAAGCATTACTGCCTCTTGTCACTGGTTTTGCCCAGGTTTTGCATAGGAATTCTCTCAATTAACATTGCCTTTGGTACAGGCTTCAGCTAGCTGGCTAAAAACTATTTTAATATCTGATAGCCAAATTTTAACTTATTCTGCAGAAACTCAAAATGATCACACACACCCCAAAAAGGATTTATCTGAAATACTGAGGGCTGAACAGCATTTGTTTCACTTTTAATTCTTTACTACTTAAGCCTTTTTAAACTTAGAGGTTGATCATTTCATCCATATAAACTGGGAGATTGCAGAAATGTCTTGGTTAGTCTAGTAGCTACTATTCCATAATATTTCTACTGGCTGACATAGGGATCTGCTAAGGGCAATAATGATATTATACACACCTTGATGTCACTGCAGAAATAACATGGGGCAAATTACTTATACTTTCTTGATTATATCACACCATGTGTGACATCTCCTGGTTACTTGCCCTGTGGCACCCATGCCTACCAACCAAACACTGTTAAAAACAGACAATTTATTTCATAAAAGAAAATATTCAGTGCTGACCTGGAAAGAAAAAAATCTAATTTGAAGCAACAGATTTAGTAAGCCAACTAGATAGTTATGAAATAGTGTTCATATGTAAGCTTTTAAGATTTCAATAATCCTCCATGAGTCAAGATTGTTTTAAAAAAATCATTAAACAGGTTAAAAGGAGGGAAAGAGGAAAAAACATAGGTGACATTTTTAATATCTGTCCTAATTTTCATTTCTGGAAAGTTGTAGACACTTCCATCGTTGAAATTCAATATTACCGGGAACTTTGGTAAGATTGAATTTGATGATTCAAATGGTTCCAGATTTTACTAAGGTTTTTACCAAAATGTTTGTATGGAAGAAACCAGGAAATAGGTCTTACCATGTTGAGAATATAGATGCACCAATTGTTAGATCAGAGCTTTTGCAGCAAATATATATTTCCTTTGACCAGTAAAAAGAGATCAGCTGAAGATAATTTGATCCAATGTACTATACTATCACAACCTTTCCCAATCTAGGGACTCTCCAGAGCTATTGATTCCATCTCTTAAGATGGGTGTTATTGAGCACTTTTGTGGTTGAATCTGCATAAAATGGAGAATTCCTAGATTGGGAAAGTCTAGGCAAAAAGAATTTATAAAAATATTAAGTGGTAGACAGGCACATATTGATGTGGAATATTGCTCTGATTCAGGACAAATCACATTTAAAAATGATCATCTAATAGGATCTAAAAGGGGATATGCATATGAAAATGTGTTTAACTGTCATGTAGGCTTAAGAAAATAATTTGCAATCTGATATGGGGACAGAATGGAATAAATGTAGCTGAAAAACAACAAAATGTGAGCAAAATCAGACTTAATTCTGAGAAAATGAGCATGCTACTTCCATCCTATGGGAATCTAACCCCCACTTCCAACCACCATTATAAGGATTCCTCCCCCTCTTTGCCTCCGGCAGTGGATAGCTTTTACCAGAAAAGAATATGACCTTAAACTAAAAGATGACATCTCACAAAACAAAGATTAAACATGAGGAAACAAAACAAAGTAAAACAGAGAATTATAAGAAGACTCTTCCATTGAAATGGTGAAGTATTTGGGGAGAAACTAAGAGCGTTTTCAAAGATCAGCCTTTCTATCATCCAAATCTTCTGATTTCAGAATCTAAACAAAACAAAATGTCAGTTCTCATCATTTTAGTTACTGGAATCCTGCAGTCATTTCTTCTCTATGATTCTACAATAGTTATCTAGAATTAGCAACCAATATGATCTTCCAAGACAACCAATAAGAAGAATTCTATTAGTTAATAGATACTTATCTACTAGTCAGTAACTGTTTCACTATGTCAGTTTCTCGACCCCTAAAATTCTCTCCCCCCAAAAATAACAAAAAAAAGCAAATTTAACATGTACGGGGACAGGCTTCTGGCATGCCAATCCTCTATTTTTGCCCATTTATACAGTTTGTCCCTTGCTATTAAGGGACAAGACCATGAGTTGGAGACATGTTCTGTGTAGTGGGCCTGAAAATCTATTTGCTTGTAATCTTATAAAGAGATGGTATCCCCTCTTGCTATTCTCTTCCTCTTCAATTTCCATTGTGTCAAGGAAGGGAGAGGTCCTTATTTCCTTTTACCTTGGGATATGCAGCACAACCAGATGATTACCAGGGTGAAGAGGGATCAATATTTAATGAGTAACAAAGGCAGATGTTTAAATATAGCATAGTTTGACCAATGTTTTCCATATCAACATCCTGAAACACACACACCCCCCACACACACACTCATTTCCTCTTGTTTACTTTCTACAGCTGAACCAAAATTGCAAATAATGCCTTTTGAAGCATTTGAGTTTCACATCTAGCAAGACAAAGAAAAATATTCAACACCAGACTGCTAAAAAAGATGTTAAATAATATGTACAGGTTGTCACAGAAAATGTCTGAGGTAAAATGTAATCAATCTTTCTCATTCCTTTGACCAAATTCCAAAAGTCAAAGCAAATTTTTGCACTCTATAGAAACGAGTGAGACAGCAATGAAAAGTATGAAATAGATTATTTCAATTTTTGGAGGGGGAACAAAGGTCACCTGGTAGCTGTTATGTTATTCATGCAAAAGTACAAAAATGTCAAAGGAAAGTAAATAAGCAATATAGTCTGAGATCATATTGTTTGAACTAATATAATTTAGCCCACAAAATAATAAACAAACCAGGATGCTATTCTCCTTTAATTTTCATATTTTTTTTTCAAATTTTATGATGCAGTTTCTAATCAAACAATGCATACATAAATGCAGATGCTCAGGAAATTTTATACCAAATTGTTTACATTAAGGGAAATGCATATAAAAAGGGATATGAATTTTCATGCAGATAATTTAAGGACTAAAATTTATGATGAAGAGGATTGAATGAATTTGTGCTCAGAAAATAGATTCATCCAGCCCCTGATCAGAATACTAAGAGTATCAAATGCCTTAGGAAAATTATACTCAGTGCTCCTAGTATGCCATTTGCTGTAATAAAATTGATTGAAGTAAAGTTTAGTAGAGAAAGAGACTTAAGGGAGGGTGTGAACTCCTTTGTTTTTGAAATAATATTGTTAAATCCTGATTAAAGATTCTAATTGGGCTTCAGATATATTACAAAAATAACAGCTCAGGTCCTGATATATTTTGAACAACACTTTTTCTCACAGCAATTTTTAAAATTACATTATGTAAATAAAATGTAAATAAAAACAGTTCTTAAAATTGATATCTTCCTGTTTCCTGATAAGCCAAATATTATCACCAAATCATAATCAATTGGGATCATAAAGAAAAGAATTATACCTTATGAATTTAAATTGTTGCCAAAAAAAGAATGTGAGCTCCAAATATATTTTTCTTATGATATAATTGTCATACTTGAATGCCAACATATCTAAATTGCAGAAGGATATTATATACGTTTCTTAGAAGTAAGTCTCACGAGTTAAGTCTCCTTTAGTAAGGAATAAGCTCAAAGACAGCATAAATAAGTCCACAGTTTGAAACAGGCTATAGTATACAACCTTCAGAAACCACCTGCAGACTTACAGTCTCAAACAGTTGCATTACTAAAAGGAGAAAAAAAATGATTATGTACTAGCAACATTCACGTTCCTGTCATTGCATAAAGCCAGATTTCTCCTTTGTGCAGTTAGTTCCTTGTTTTTTATTTTGCTTTCCATTTTCAGGTGGAAAATTACATTAACCAAGTCATTTTCATGGAACATGGAAAATTCCACCTGCAATTTTTATAGTGTGCTGTTATTTAAGAGTTGGATCATACCAGGGAGAATCTGCGATACTGTTTACAGACAAAAAAAAAAAAAGGCTGTTTATTCAGCAGTGGAGGAGCAGGCCAACGACACTTCCCTTAATTTAAAAAGGCTTTGCAATTCCCCACAAAAGCCAAAATGATTTATTGATAGAAATATGCTTTCATTCAGCAAATAACGAATCCTTTCCAAAGTGTTATATGGTTTTATTAATGTAAGAAGCTAGGAAGCTGTGTTTCTGTTTAGATGCAGGATATTGCTGTTGATCATTTCTTTGTGATGAATGTGATGGCTCTCACCTCTTTTTCTAATCTGAAAAGGGGAGACTCACAAACAGTTGTTCAAATGAAACAACCTGTGTATGCTGTAACCCATGTCTGTGGCACAGAATTCAGGAACTCTAGCATCCTATTAAATGCATGCAGCACTTCCCTCAGAGCAAAACTATCATGTCCTTATGTTCTCTGATTGAACACTGATGATGTTACCAAGCTGGGTAATGAAATCTTTGCCTGAAAAAAGCTCACAGAACATCAAGGACTCCCCAGTTCAACCCTGACTACACATTCTCTTCCACTGCAGGGTTCTAATCTAAATAAGCAGGAAAGCCCCAAAATACAAGAGGGCTATATTAATACCTTTGAAGAAAGAGAGTTAATATATAGTTGTTTTAAATAGATTGCCTGATTTCATTTTGATGAACTGTCGCTAAATTATTGCTTTAATTTTGTATATCTCCTTAATCATCCCATGGAAAGCACAAAGAATGTAACTAAGGAATTATACTCTCTCACACACACACAATTATCAAATGAGACATAGCACCGTCCAGTGTGGCAATATATCTCAAAATAGACATTTCAGAAATGAATTCCAGAATATATTCATTACTAGCAGAACTCTCCAGCATCTTCAAGTAAAATAAAGCTAAGAAAATATTTTAGTCATATTTGTTTTTTAAATGCGTCTATGTACTGCAGAAGAGTTCACAATAAAGACATGACCTCTCTGAACAAGATGACATTTTCATTCTATGAAAATTCTGAATAGTTCCCAAAAATAGAAAAGAGTTCCGTCTGACTGGCCTTAATTTCTGGTCAAAATATTATAGATAATACTGGGCTAAATTGTCCCAAAGGTGCATTTTCAGCTGGACTTTGTTTTTCCCTTTTTTACTTGAAGACATTTTGCTACTCATCCAAGTACTGAGGAGCATCTTCAAGGAAAAACAAAGTCCAATTGCCTTTTGGAAAAGCACTTTTGGGAGAACTATGACCTGGATGATTCAGAATCTCCATAGACACTGGACTAAACTATGAAAGTTAAACTGGAATAAGATAGCTTCCAACCTATCTTCATAAGATTTAACAATCGTGAACTGAGTTGCAATATTGATTAAACCTACTGAGAATACTGTTATGATGTCAACCAAGAGCTTCCTTTGCTTAAGAAATGCTTAAAAAATATACCAGTGTACTAGCTTCTAGTTCTCCAACATAAATTATACATTGTTTTGAGAAATACAAATTTTGGAACTGTGGAAATGATTCAATGGTGTATAAATAAATAACATACCAAATATCCACATAACATAGTATCCTCACAGAAGCCTCTATCACTTCTAGCTGGAAAAATCCCTGACATCACCAAATAAACTTTCCCAAGCTTGTTTTCTACAAGCTGTCTTTACAGGGGAAATAAGCGTACATTCACCCCCACATCCCTCAAAAAAAATTTTTTGAAAAGCTTTTGGCTTGCCTAGAATTTTCTCTGGAAACTGGTCAAACACCTAATGTTTCCCCAGGGCTTCGCTATCCAAACAGTGTAGTAACAGCTTTTTCATTTCCGTTCCTTGCACATTTCTTTGTGTGGTCATGTGCCTTGTATCAGGTTGAACTCTCACCTCCTATTTGTATTTGGCTGAGCTCCTAGTCTGGGAACAACCCCTTTCCCCATCCATCACTGACAGCTCTCTGAAGACAACAGGCTTTTCAACTTCCGTGGTCACTTAATTGCAGTTCAACTTGGAATCTGACAGCCATTTTAATCTGTGCTGATCTCAGCTGGTGTATGACAATATCTCCTATAAATTGAGAGGTACAGACCTTTGTAACTATAAAGATTTGTTGTATATGGATCCACAGCATGCCATATTTTATTTGTTACAGTAAAGTCTGACTTGGGGTTTTTTGGGGGGTGGGGTGGGTTTGGCATTGCTTTTGATTCGTGCAACCTGCAACTAACTTCTGGTAAGGAAAAAAAGTTTTTCTGGATTTTAGGGAAGCCTCTAATGAAGCCTCTTTCTCAGCCTTATTGAAAGATGTGAGGGTCAAGAAGGGCTAAAAAAGAACTTCCTCAAAGGGGAACAGGGAAGCAGCAGAGGTGGTATTCAGCAGGTTCTGACCAGTTCTGGAGAACTGGTAGCAGAAATTTTGAGTAGTTCAGAGAACCGGCAAATACCACCTCTACTGGCCCTGCCCCCATCTATTCTCTGCCTCCCAAGTCCAAGCTGATCAACTGGGTCTTCTTTTGTTGTCCTGCACAGGAGAACGGAACTGGAAAGCAGGTTAGTGGAGTGGGGAGGGAATGGGGATTTTATAATATCCTTCCCCTGGAGTGGGGAGAGAAGGGAGTTTTTGCAGTATCCTTCCCCTGCCACACTTGCCATGCCATGCCCACCAAGCCATGCCACGTCCCCAGAACCGGTAGTAAAAAAAATTGAATCCCACCACTGGCTGGATGGTTTTGTCAGGGATGTTGCAATAGCTTATGCCTATACTGGGCTGGGGATTAAACTGGGAAGCAGGACCTAAAATTAGAATGGGTGAACTTTTTCAAGGTCAGGGACTGTATTTAATATTAGTGGGGACTGAGGATTGAAGGGAAAAGGGCAATGCTCAAAGATGGTAGAGCTGCATCACATCATTGGGTGAAATTTTGTGGATATCAGGAAAAGCCTTCTTTCCTTCCTTCCTTCCTTCCTTCCTTCCTTCCTTCCTTCCTTCCTTCCTTCCTTCCTTCCTTCCTTCCTACCTACCTACCTACCTACCTACCTATTTTGAGTTATAGACCCTATTTTCATGGGTTTTCCACTTCAGAATAGAAAGAAAAAAAATGTCACTTTTTGCCTTGTCAAACTTGGAAGCATAATTCTTGGTTGCAAATTTCCCACTGTCAGAGTTAGGAGAGATTGAAAAAAAAAATGCTAGCATTGCCTCCCAGAAATTATATATTGAATTAACTGACTTTACTTCAAATTCCAGGTCTCTATGGATGCACCACTGTAATGGCAAGTGGGAATAACTTTGAGACACACAGTAATGAGACCCAACCAAGAGAATGGTCAAATAAAAGTCATCTTAGCCCATAGCAGGAATGATGGTGGGGCAAGAGGCTAAGAAGGGATCCTGTCTTATTTCTTGGGTTGTAAAGGGGATGGGGGAAGTAAAGTATTTTTGGACTTGCAAGATTCTATTAATATAACCTCATAATAAAGTAGAATTTGTTCTGATGTTCATATTTTCTGTCTACTTCATATGGCTGAAAATTACAATCTCCCTCAATGAAATGCTGGGTCCTATGTCCCTTATCCTTAACAAAAGGTAAAGGGGAAAGATAAGGCTAGCGTACCTTGATTTTATATGTAATATGTATGCTTGCATTTATATATGTGTGTAAATACACACAGAGAGGCACACAGAGTAATATTTTATATGTGTTGTTTGTATGTAAAATATTACTGCCCATCTCACCAAAAAGTGGGCTCCAAAAGTGCTCCAAAAGAGTTTCTCCTGCAAACTACATAACATTGTCACAAGATGAGAATCCAACTTGCAGGTCATATTCTATGAATGGAGAACAATCAAATCCCCAAGATGGAATGAGATGGACCCTCAATACCAAACAACCAATCAAAATGAATATATTCCTTTGAAATAAATGGGAAAATATGTTCATGGAAGACTCAAAAACTTTAAATATTACATGGGAAGATATTGAAATACTTGCCCAAGTATTTCAAAAAAGCTGGAGATCCCTTACTGCCCGATATTACTTATTTATTTAGCATATGGCAAATACATAGACTTATAGTGGTTCAAATGTTAATGTCCAGGCCACCCAGGCATGGGTAGTCTATGTTGAAAAAAATCAGACATTGGGCCAGTGTAAGATCTTGATTGACATTCGAACACAATGTCAAGGAGTACCACAGTCACACTAAGGGGTAGAGACAAGATCCCACTTAAACAATGAGTCCTGGCAGACACCATGTTGGGAAGGGATCCTGTTCAGAGTTGACCAATGCTGGTGAGGAACATCAAAACCTGGCACCTTTTGTGTAGAATCTTCTACGTAACTGCCTGTATCATATACTACATAGCATGGAAGGATCTAATGTTAATAAAAAGCCCATCTCATAAGAATCATTATGGGTAGCTTACAATAATTAAAAACAATAAAAAACCCATAACATGTAACAAAAAGCTCTCAAAGACTAACAAAGAACTGCGGTTGTGCAGTGATTAGAAAGCAGTAGTAAGCAGTAGTACTGCAGGCTACTTCTGCTGCCTGTTGCCTATCTGTGGTTTGGCAGTTTGAATCTCATTCAAGAATGACTCAAGATTGATTCAGCCTTCCATCCTTCTGAGGTCTGTAAAATGAGGACCTGGATTGTTGGGGGCAGTATGCTGACTCTGTAAACCATTTGGAGAGAGCTGTAAAGCACTGTGAAACTATATATAAGTCTAAGTGCTATTGCAAAGTGCCAATAACCCCATTCACAGGGAAAAAAGTACATAATCAACATCAGAGCTCTTCTAGCTACATGACCCAAATGGTCAGGAAACAGCCAGGTTTTCAATATCTCTCCTTGCCTTGATTGACTGCTTTGCTTTGGCAATACCACCATGACTATCTCACTATACTGATGTCATTGTGGCCTTGCTGCCAAAGGGATACTCTGCTTAGTTGTCCAATGAAGCAAAGTGCCCCTTTGAAGAACTGCACAGCATCATTAATTTCTGTTTCCTGAATCAGCAAAATGAATGCATTCTCTCTTGAAAGAAGCTGAGGCATTCCAGTCCCAAAATTAAATAAATGCTTTATAAGAAGCACACCCTCATATACACACACCCAGTAGCTCAGAACCAGAATGACATTTCTCTCTTCCCTAAGTAATTTTGGCAGAATTTTAATGTGTATTACATTGTCAGAGCTGCTTACAAGTAAATAATAAAATATAATTCCATAACAGTAGCCTGGCTACTGTGAACTAATTTACAAAATTGCAGAACACTAATAACATTGTTAAGCCTCTTAAAAGGAGCCATGGTACTTCAGAAAGAATAGATGTGACTTGTATCATCTTATAGTAATCGGTTTTTATCTATTTACAGCAAAATCTGCTTTGGTAGAGGGTAAGTGGCATCACTTTCTGTTAGCCTCAAGGCAAAATATATATTGGCTGTTTTGCTTTATTTTATTAGACTTCATATAGCTCTTTTGATACAACTGTGACTTTTAGTACTCCTAATAATGAAAACACTGAACAAGAAAAGAATGTTGGCAGATGTCATCATAACAGAATGAAATTTTGAATGCAAGAGGGGCCATCTAGCCAAAGATCTCTCCTCCAGCACCTCTCATCCAATATTTGGGCCAGTTATTTGTGTCTTTAGAACAACACAGATTTCACCTCTGCTCCATGACCTATGTGGTTGCCAGCCTGCTTATGAGTGAAGTTCAAGGTATTCTTTTTGACCTTTAAAACCCTACATGACTGGTGCCAGATTATTTGAAGAGATGTCTCTCTGATCACATCAGCCTGTTTTACCAGACCCAGCACAGGAGGTATGCTATGGAATCCTTTTGTTAGGAAACCAGAGGTGGTATTCAGCAGCTTCTGACCAGTTCTGGAGAACCAGTAGCAGAAATACCACCTCTGACTGGCCCTGTCCTCATCTATTCTCTGTCTCCTGAGTCCCAGCTGATCGGCTGGGTCTTCTTTTGTTGCCCTGCACAGGAGAACAGAGCTGGAAAGCAGGTTAGTGGATTTTGCAGTAACCTTCCCCCAGGAGTGGGGAGGGAATGGAGATTTTACAGTATCCTCCCCCTGCCATGCCCCCTTCAACCATGCCATGCCCACCAAGCCATGGCCACAGAACTGGTAGTAAAAAAAATTAAATCCCACCACTGTAGGAAATGATATTTGGTGACTTCCCAGAGGCAGTTCTCTGCCACGGCACCCACCTTATGCATCCTCCCCCACAAAGTGAGGCTGATTCCATCCGTATTGATTTTTCAAAACTTCCTCAAAACCTGACTATGCCTTTAGAGCTGGGGATCTCATGAGGGACTGATGAGGTACTGAAGTGGCTCCATTGTTATTAGATCTCCTATTCTGTCTTAGCCATTGTGATATTTTCTTATTTTTAATACTACTTTTAAAAAAAATATTAACTGTTTCACAGTGTTGTTGTAGGGGGCCCCAATGGCTCAGTGGTTAAAGATTCTGAGCTTGTCAGCTGAAGAGCTTACAGCCCAGGTTCAAGACCTGAGCTCTGTGTGCAATAGGGTGAGCTCCCATTACTTGCCCCAGCTCCTTCCCACCTAGCAGTTCTAAAGCATGCAAATGCAAGTAGATTAATAGGTACCACTTTGGTGGGAAGATAACAGCATTCCACACACCTTTGGCATATAGTCATGCTGGTCATGACCACAGAAATTGTCTTTGGACAATGCTGTCTCCCATGGCCAAGAAACGTAGGTGAATTCTATGCCCTAGAATTGGACATGACTGGACAGGGAAACCTTTACCTTTAGTCCTTTTTGCATGAGATGGGTGGCCATACAGATTTGATTGATATGAGAGAGAGAGAGAGAGAGAGAGAGAGAGAGAGAGAGAGAGAGAGAGAGAGAGAGAGAGAGAGAGAGAAAGAAAGAAAGAAAGAAAGAAAGAAAGAAAGAAAGAAAGAAAGAAAGAAAGAAAGAAAGAAAGAAAGAAAGAAAGAAAGAAAGAAAGAAAGAAAAGAAAGAAAGATCAAATGGCTTAGAAAACCCATAAGCATAGCATCACATAAACACAATATACCATTACTAGAGTAATGTCTATCTTGTGTTAGCTGAAGATTAGGGTTAAAATATCTGATCCTAATAATTTGACAGCTTCCTTCCCTCCTCCAAAGTTAGTGAGCAACAACATATATTTTCTCAATCCCACCCAATCCAAACGATTTGAACATTTGGTAAGGTAATTTCCTACCTTCCTTCCTAAACTATGAAAGTAGCTTCAATCCCTACCCATGGCTCACCTACAGCTTGATTTTTCTTACTTTTATTTCTTTTTAAGCAAAAAAAAGCAAAAACCAGTTAAGGACAACAATGCTCCCAGAAGATTATCACTATTTTACCTAAAAAAAAAATGAATAAGAGCTAGAAAGAAGAACCATTGAACTAGAGGTACATAGAAAAGAAGAACATTTTTAGTATGTTAAAATAAATTTGGAAGACAATGAAAATGGGTGAAATTTAGATTTCTGTTCCCTTTGATTTTTCTCTCTGTATGGTACATGCAACAATTCCCCCCACCCCCCACCCCCCACCCCCAAAAAACCTAGTCATCTTGCAATCTGGATAATTTCCCATTCTGCTTGATGATAAAATGCTTTTTTCTCAGAATAGCTCTGAATCATTTGGAACTCCTGCTGATAACATTTTTCAGCAACAAGGAGAAAGCTTTTTCTTTTCCTCTAATCTGCTGTTCACTCTACTGCCTCCTTAACTAAAGGTAGTATTTTGTGTATAATGGATTCTTCCTGTGTCAGATGATGCATTTTCTACCCAGTGCATTTATAGTTCTACGTATAGTTGGTATTAAGGGCTGGCTTCATCAAGCTATTGCTTAGTTTCCCCCAGCAGAAAACCAATTATTGGCGGAAGGTCTCTGGGCCTCTTTTCTTCTTTGATTTTCAAAAGTGTGCCTATTAAGATAAGTTTGTGGGGGAAAATATACATATCCTAATGTATATAAAAATGAATGCACAGATTCCTATGTTATTGTTTCTTTATTGATAAATGACTGTGAAATGATGAAAGAGTTTAGAAAAATGAGAGGTTGAGTAAAAGTACTTGAAAGATTGTATGCCCACCCTTTTGAAGAGTGTAGGCTGGATAAATGAGCATAGGTTTCAGCTTGTCTTATTTGGGAGCAGCAGCAGAAGAGAATGACCACCAGCAAAACAGGTGGACTCTACTAGATGGCAATGGGTCTACTGTTGGATGACTGAAAAAGTGAGTTTTCAGAGCAGGTCATCAATATAGAAATCTATCTGGGTTCTAAGAATCAATACCAACTTGATGGCATTAAGCTTGCTTAATATGGCACATAATCAAATTTCTAGTATCTCAGTAATGTTCATCTAAAGATAATCAATTAATTAGAATAGAGCTGGAAGGGACCTTGGAGAACTTTTAGTCCAACCCTCTGCTCAAGCAATTTCAAACAAGTGGCTGTCCAGTCTCTTCTTAAAAATCTCCAGTGATGGAGCACCCATAACTTCTGCAGGCAAGCTGTTCCACTGGTTGCCCTCTGAAGTGACTGAAAATACTACAGGAGGACTATTTCCCCCACCCGTTCAGTAAACTTTAACTAAATTGTACTTCTAGATCTAGATTTACTATGGGAATTACTTTCAGACTGCATTGTGTTGGTGTCCTCTAGAAGGCGAGGCTGGGTGCTAAACTTCCATGTGCAGATCTTGTAAAGTTATCTGGGAAATGAAAATTGTAGACTGCCTCTAATTGCTGTTTCTAGAATCAATAATTCTCCAAATTGTACAGTCCATCTCCAACAGCTTTATGAAAAATGTGTCTGTGAGGCTGAGCTTCAAACAAGAGTGGGATTAAATAAATAGAATAGAATGTTATTTCCAGTATTTGAAGGGTGGTAGTTAGGAATTTTACATGTGACCTTTTGCTCCATAAACCTTGTTTTTGTTTTATTTGGGACTTTGTGTGCTGCTAAATTCAGCTCAAGAAGGGAAATGGAAGAAATATTCAGTAGAACTCTATGTTAGAGGTTTTGTTGTTGCCCTGATTTGTCCTCTGTCACATTTGTTTCCTTCCATTTCCCATTAAAGTGGGATTACATAGGAAACATAATAATGACTCTAATAGAAAGAAATTCCCTGAATTGTTTTAGGAAGTGAAATGAGAGTTTTGGTCGCCACAATGTAAAAAGGAGACTCTAGAAAGAGTCCAGAGAAGAGCGACAAAGATGATTAGGAGACTGGAGGCTAAAACATATAAAGAGTGTTTGAGGAGGTAGAATGTCAAAAAAAAAAAAAAAGTCAAGATGGCAGCTTGCACTATGCAATCAAAGTGCACATAAAAAACATGCCATTTTGGCTGCCATCTTGCATTTTTTTCATCCCTGGTTTCATTAGCAATACTTCTTGAAAAACCATCAAAACTGATTATATGGTTTCACGCAAGATTTTCTCTTGGCTCAAATAAAGAGCCTAATTCAGAGCCCAATTTTCTGCAAGGGAGAACAATTTAAGAATTGTCAGCAAATTATTTCCCTAATTCTCAAGAGTGTGAAGAAATACATAACTAAGGAAGTCACAAAAGAGCAGGGCTACACTCTACCTGGATTCCCAAAGCTGTGCCTGAGGGGGTCAATATTCTCAGCGACACATGTTTGGTGTCCGCTAGGCTCCCCTTCCAACCTAACTTTTATGAGCTACCTTTAATTAAAAATAAATCAAAAGCTAGTATGCCACAAAGCAAAACATCAATTTTAAGAATAATGTCTCCAGGTATGTCTCTGGGCCAGCATACAGCCCAATGGGATTGTTAGGAAATAAAATGGTAAATAGTTACAGACAAATGCTTCATTTGGAAATGTGCTTTCTTGTAAATGTGCAGAGCATTCTAAAAGCTGAAGAAGGTAATGGAGAACAAATTTTCACATGCTGTTGTGTATGTATGCATTTATTTATTTCTATACCACCTTTATTATTATTTTTTACAAATAACTCAAGGCACCAAACATTTCCAAAACACCTTCCTCTTCCTATTTCCCCACAACAAAACCCTTTGAGATGAGTTGGGCTGAGAGAGAGTGACTGGCCCAAAATTGTCCAGTTGGCTTTCATGACTAAGACAGGCTTTGAACTCATGGCCTCACACTTTCTAGCCTAATGCCTTAACCACTAGACCAAAGTGGCTCTCTACAATCATAGGTGACAAGCTGTGGATCATATTTATTTGATATATTCAACTATTAAGGAATATTCCAGAAGATTAACTTATTAACCAAACACAACAGGAATAAGCAATAACTGTCAAAGCAAAAAATGATTAATAAATGGATTGGAAAAGATAACAACTTATCCACTTCCAGTTTCTCTATAGAACAAATTCTTCATTGACCCATATATGTTGTATGAGAGCCAAAGTGTTGCACTAGCACCTTAGAAACCCTAGTTCTAATTGATTCTCATTCAAGAAAACCTATTGGGTGGTCTTGCTAGTCTGTCTGCCTTCCTTATTTTTGTCTGTCTTTGTCTCCATCGCTGATTTAGAAGCCACCTGTCTCAAAAATGATGTACAATTTCAAAAAATGAAAGCAATAACAATATCATATACAGCATATGCAGCACAAACAACCATGCACATCCACACACATCTACATATATTGACAGGGCTCTACAGCCTTCCCAACCCAGAGTTTGGGAGATCAGTCATGTTTTAGAGATCTCTGGAACCACATGGATTTCTGTGATGGGGTGAGGATATCATCTTAGAGGCAAGATACTACAACCAAGAATATGTCTCAGCCCACTTTATCTGACAGGTTTTCTGTAGGAAAAACTGCCCCAGGGAATACAATGTATGGTACATTCCAGTAGTGGGATCCTACCTTAGTCATTACCGATTTGGTGGGTGATCGCGCATGTGTGTGCACACACACACACTGTTCTGATCCAAGCCTCATTCAAAGCAAACAAACACCAAACAAAGATAAAAGCAAAACCTTTTTAATACTTTTCTTTGAATTCCGCTCATTCACAGTAAAATGCTATTAAAAACTAATTGTCCCAGATAAGAACAAGCTTTGCCAAGATTGTGCAAGACTGCTAAGAACACTAGATTAAATTGCAAGGAAATAATAAAAACCAAAAGTCTCCAAATACAAACCAGGATAGTTTCCACAAGACTTGAAGTACAAGAACTTCTTTGCTTCCTGCAAAGAATCCCACCTCTGAGGGCTGGCTTTTATCCCTTAAGGGAGGGCCATCACCTTGCAGCCTTATACTCCCGAGTCGCCCATGCTGCTGAAGCTGTTCTTTCCTTTGAGCAACCCTGCATGCACGTGCACTGGGCACAGGGTCCTCAGGGTCCTCTGCATCACTGCTGCCAGCCTCCACAAGCTTCAAAGGCAGCACTCCACTCTCTGATAGACCTTGCACCATCCCTGCATCACATATAGGCCCCTCATCTGAGTCCTCACTCTCCGAGACCTCAGCTGTCCGCACCTGCTGCCGGCGAACCACAACACGCGCATCCCTAATGTGCGAACCCCTAACAAGGCAATCAGCTGAGAGGATAAAGAAATGAAAAGCTAGGAGTGACCCTCCCACCCTCCCATACACTTTTAGGTCTTTTATCCTCTCAGCTGATGTGGGAGGCTTGTTTTCCTCCTCTCAGCTGATATGGGAGGCTTTTTAAAAAACTACCAGTTTGGCCGAACTAGTCTGAACCAGTAGCATACCACCACTGGTACATTCATCTTCTGGAAGAAAAATGGGATCTCAATTTAATAAAAGTACTGTTATGTTCGGTCGGTGGGTCCCATGAGTAGGCGAGGCATGAGTAGTGAACAACAGCTCTTTATTAAGTAGATAGATTCTGAGACAAAACCCCAGCGCGCAGCAGCTCTTCTTATAGAGCTGGCCGCAGCTAGGCAGCCAATGACAACTGTTTGAGTTTGCCGCACTTGGTTGCAGCCAATCGCGGCAAACCCTGTATGAGCCAATCAGGAACGTTCAAGCCGTCCAATCACGATCCGGCTTGTCTGGACCAATAGGAACGCAGTGTTTCAAGCCTGCTAATATGGAACAAGTACAATAATTTTATAATAGCAAATCAGTTTGCCTTGTATATTGGTGATTTGTTAGTGGTCATGACACCATGACAGACATTCTGTGTGAATAATCATACCATGTCTTCCAGATTCTTAAAGCTGGAGACTCTTTTATAAAATTGTAGCTTAATGGGTTAAAAAAAGAGTTATGAATAGAAAACTATCATCTCAATGGGGCTTATTTCTGAATACATAGCATATACAGTAGGTGAATAATCATGCTTGAGTAAATTATAAAGCATATGAAAAGAAAAACATGGACCCTTTTTTTGTTTCAGGCCCAGGCATGAGATAGAGATGACATTTGTCACTCCTTTTTGATAGATATTAAAATCTGGAAAGCACTAATGTGACCTTCTTGGTCTTTTTAGACTTCTGAGCAGTCTTCAGTACTGCCCTGCATTTGGCTGAGCAGCAAACATGCAGGAAGCAATTAGCATGTTTTCAAACAGTTGTATTAGTTTGGTCATAAATCACTTAGTAGATAATGGTAGGACTGAGTAACTGTAAATTAGGCAAAGAAAGATCTACAGAGAAAGAAAATATTGCCTCTAACACATATCTGTGGCTTAAATACTACCAAGAAGAGCAGGTATTCTGCAGTACAAGATCTTACAGCCAAAACCATCCACTAAGTCCAAGAGCTGCAAGCTGAAGGCAATAAATAACAAACAAACAAACAAACAAACAAACAAATGAATACAAATCAGAGTTTTTTTAAAGGAACCAGAGGCCAAAAATGCAGATCCAACAAAAGGAGGCCGTCTGGACTATGTCCTAATTAGAAAAATTAATGCTCCCTCCTACAGAAGAGTCAGTCTCCACTGCTCAGCCCTCTCACTCTCCTTACTAGTGGAATCAGCAGTTACCACCACTGAGTTTGATATATCACTGCTAGCTGGCCACCAGCCAGTTATCTCCAGAAGTACAGGCTGAGAGATCACATAATTTTTATTTTCAGTCTTAGAATCTGAGGAATCTACTACAGAGAATATTGACCATCACATTATTCTGGAATGCCTGCAAAGGTTGGGGATTGGAAGCTCTATTTTATGGGGTTTCTACTCCTACATTAGTGAATGGTTCCAGTTAGTTTTGTTGAAGTACAGAGTCAGCTAAGTAGACTCTCTCTTGTGTTGATTCTTTCTTCCTTCCTTTTCAACATCTACAGTACAGGAAGCCCTGGGGAAGGTCCTTTGTTGGTTTGGGCTATAGGAATATCAATATGCTGATATTTTATGATAAAGTGTCATCAATATACTAATGATACTTTATCTCACCATTGCAGATCCTGCAAAAGATGCTACAAGTAGTCCTTGCTTAGCAACCGCAAGTGGGAACTGGCAACAGGACCATGATGAGTTTACGAAGACACTTCCCATTAAGTTGCACTTCAGGTGAGACATCACATGACTACAACTTGTGATTTTAGTGCCAGCTTCTTCACTGACTCTGCTTATTGGATGCCAGTTGTAAAGCATACAAATGATGATCCTATGACCATGGGAATCATGGATAAACATTCCATGCCCCTATTGGAGTCTGAATCTGAAAATGAGCAAGAACCAACAGAATTGAGAGGGCACCTCAACTGGCCTTGGAGGAAACTGGGGAAGGGCAGAGTCAGTCCGGGCAAGGCTTTTCAGGATAAGGAAGGCTTGCTGACAGGGAGGTGCAGGAGAGACAGAGCTCAGGCAAAGAGCAAGGACCACCCCCTCCTGATCCTAGAGCACGGAGAGAAAAGAGAAGTTGAGAACAACACAGACTGAGCCTCTAAGAGGGAAGAGAGTGCCCCACCTCCCCTTCACAAGACACACCTGGGGACAGAAATGTAAGGAGGTGCCTGTGGGAGGGGCATTTTGTTGGGAGCCTGTGAATCTATTGAGCCTCACGTGTACTTGTCAACACCTGGAGATTACTGTGTTCTGTCTTGTGGGGCTTGCCTGGTTTGCCTGCTTCACTGAACTTCGTGCTCTGATTACTGTTTGGCTAACCTGGCTTACTGGACTGCTGGTCCTGGTTACTGTTTAGCTAAGCTTAGTTAATGGACTACTTGCACCCAGAGGCTGCTGAAGGTGCATGTGAGAGCTTTGTTCTAGGACTTGTAGTAAATGTGGGGATGTTTGGGGGCAAAGTTGGAGCAATAAAGGGGAGCTATACCTGTTCTCTGGCTGTGTTGCTTTCGTGCCACGTCCCAAGTCATCACAGAACATAAATGCAAGGACTAGTTGTAAAGTTATTTTTTTCAGTCCTGTTACAACTTCAAATGATCATTAAAAGAGGGCAATCATTTAGCAAGGCCTACTGGTACTGATGTTTTATCCCAGTTAGAGTTGGGGCTGGCACTGTTAGCGTTTGGATAGGGCAAAACAGGCTGATGTTGAATCCCAGAAATATATAGTTGCTGGTTGTCCAATGAGCTAATCTGATAGCTATGAGTTGAAGCTCCACCTGGATTCTTGGCCTTTTTTTCCAAGCCTGGTTATGTGCCAGTTGCAAAACTAACTGCAGTAGAAAGACCTTATAATCATACCTCATACAACAGTATTATGTGGCTAGACTAGTACAGAAATAAACTCCACTTATGAAGAATATCCAGAAGTTTCAATTAGTACTGAATGTATTGACTAGCACTAGGCAACATCAACACATTAACACCTTTGTTTTCAGCTGTACACTGGCTCCGGAGCAGCTTCCAAGTGCAATTCAAGGTCCTTGTTGTTACCCATAGGGCCTTATGGGGTTTGGTTATGGATCATGTCTTCTAATTAGAACTGACTAACTTGGCTTAGGTGTCCCAGGAAAAAAACAAGTTGAGTCCGTAAGTGAATGTGTTAAAGAGAAAAAAAACCCTCTATCATGCCCTTTCTCTTGTTATTCTAAGCATGTTCCTATTTGCTTAATAGTTAATCCAGGCACTGTTTTTGTGGGGCACTTCCTGCAGTTTGAAAACCTCACACTTGAAGTGAGGAAGATCCTTACAGTTTAGACTTTTCATTTGTTTCAGAAGGACTTTGGCTATCAACAATGATGGTTGATTAATCATTCATATGCTATATTTTAGATACACAAAGTAATATCCTCTCCATTATAATCTACGCCTTTTGTTGTCTTTCAGATCTTTCAACAATGCACCTATTGCTGCTAAAATTGAATTCATCTCTCTTGCTGCTAATCATCCTCTTCTTCTCTTTCCTTCCACTTCTCCCAGCATCAAAGCTTTCTCCAGACAAGTTAGTGGTTGCATAATATGTTTGAAATAGGATAATGTGCTCTGAGTGAGAACCGTGGGTTGATTTGTTCAATTATCAATTAGTTAGTTTTCTTGGCTATCCATTGTATTCTCAATTTTCTCCTAGACCAGTTTTTAAACATATCAATACTCTTCATCTCCTGTTTCTTCGGGATGATGGTAAGTATGGATTTATGATTATGTACTTTAATTTTGTGGAGGCTATAGGTTTTCACGAGAAATCAAAAAGTGTCTTTATTCATGCGCAAACTAGAATGATAATGGGACTCCAGCTCAAAATCCTGAGAGCCCCAAAGTTACTAAGGAGGATACACGAGGAACTATAAAATCTATCCAATTAATATATTATTCTGAAATTGTGCCCCCATATCAAATAAGAAACAAAAATGGTTTTTTAATATAGTCTTATACTGGCACCTCCACAATTTCTATATTTTCATAGAGAGACTTCTTTTCCATGCTTCTGTTATTAACAATATAGCAAATATTACAAGATTATTATTCTCATCAAATGACCATCACACCATCCGGAAATGCTAACGTGCTCTTTGTTATTTGAACTTCTTGCTCTCAGGGCCATCAGTTTTAGGGATTTTGGCTATACCCCTTACACCATTTACTAGCTTACAAGACTTATTTATTATTCTAACATAAGTTTTTTTTTTACTGTGGATATTTCATTGCTATATCTTTTTATTGTCATCTACCAAGCACCTTCAGATTATAATGAGTAAGAAGTACATTAAAAATACAGCTTTTCTTTCAGCCAGCTGAAACGAGCGTCTAGGTTTATTATTATTAGAAAGGCAAAAAAATTTCAAACTGTTATAATTTAAATGGCTAAAAGAAGCATAAGAAAGCAATACCTCAAAACAAATTCTGCTTAATTAACTTCTCCAACTTTCCTTATTCAGATCCATCACAGACAATCATAAAACTTGAAATGCCCTTCATTACTTCATTTATTTGCAAAGGGATTCTGCCAATTTGGCACTCTAGAAAATGATATCACTGCTTTAATTTAAAAAAATAATTCCTGGAACAATATTCCCCTGCATTTCACTTCCAATTCCACTCAGTTTGTCTGTTTTATTTCAACCATTCTCGAAGAAGCTCATTTTCTTCCTTTCTTTCCCAATAATTTATGGTTGACTTTGGACAACATATTAGATTAAGATAAAATGGGATGAGATTATCTATGATTTGTGAAAATTCAATATTTTCTTAGTATATTGCATGTTAACTATCCACCACATTATGCCATACTATGGTTCATTTGTTTGAGTACAGCAGATTTTGTGACAATAGTTATTTGTTTTTGTTTTTGTTTTAAAAACCCTGGATTTAGTAATCCATATAAATAAAGAAAATAAAAGACCCCCCAATTTTTATCCTCTTTTCAATAATGTACCCAATAAGGAGTCATCTATCCAGAGGTGATATTTAGCAGGTTCTGACCAGTTGTGGAGAACTGGTAGCAGACATTTTGAGTAGTTTGGAGAACTGACAAATACCATCCCAATTGGCCCTGCCCCATCTATTCTCTGCCTCCCAAGTCCCAGCTGATCAGCTGGGTCTTCTTTTGTTGCCCTGCACAGGAGAACAGAGCTGGAAAGCAGGCTAGTGGGATGGGGAGGGAATAGGATTTTGCAGTATCCTTCCCCTGGAGTGGGGTGGGAATGGAGATTTTGCAGTATTCCTTTCCCTGCCATGCCCACCAAGCCACGCCCACAGGACCAGTAGTTAAAAAAAATGAATCCCACCACTGCATCTATCTATTTTGGAGCCAAAAATTTCCAAGCAAGAATTTTGGATAGAGCCCTATGTCAATAATATGAATAAACCTTTGAATAATAAGACTACAAGTATTTCATATTATAGATGCATGAACGAAAGTTGAGCCTGCTTTTCAGATGATTCTTGTCTCCTCCACCATCAGATGAAATCAAAAACTAAAATACATATCTGCCTCTGTTGCCATATATTCAGTGCACAGGAGATAACACTCCCATTTTACAGTAAAAAAACAAAACCTAAATCTTCTTTTCAGGTAAATAGTGCCTGTTAGAACTTGCAGCCAGCTCTGGGAATTCATTTCAGCTCCCCTATTTCAGGGTAGATACTTCTTTGTTTTCATGCCCAACATTCATGAAATAAATGGCTTGAGTTTTCAACAGTTACTGAGCCGTGTGAACCTCGCCTAACATTTTACTTTCAATTTACCACCATTATGGTTTCATTTGACAGTCTCTATATGGTAATAACTATGAATTGGTTGGATATGGCATGTCACACACTTTGCGGGGGGATAGCATTTCATTGTAATGTACAGGCCCATTAATGTACCAAAAGCTTTTTCAGAGTTCATGCTTTATGTCTTTCCCCATCTTTTTTTCTTTTGCAGCACAATCAGTGTACTTCAAAAAGATCAGGAAAGGAAAGCTCAGATCACCCTTCATTTTCTTCTGTAGCTCTTTTTTCTGACCTTTAAAAGGGCTTGAAGATGGGATCTAGGCAAAACCCATGAAAACAAAACCAGATCCCTGCCATAAATACATATCATTTAGAGCAAGGGCCTTCAAACTTGGCAAGTTTAAGACTTGTGGACTTCAACTCCCAGAATCCCTGAGCTAACATGACTGGAGGAGGAATTCTGGGAGTTGAAGACCACAAGTCTTAAACCTGTCAAGTTTGAAGATCCCCTGATTTAGACACTTTCTCAATCAGATGTATAGTGGCATTTTCATGGAGATTATCATCACCAGTCTCTCTCCCAACTCATCTCACTGGGTTGTTGTGTTTGCCACCTTGAGTTGTTTGTAAAAATAATAAAGATGGGATGTGAACACTCACATACACATATACACAAACATAGACACGGCATGGTGCTGGTGGCCTAATGGTAAAGATGCCCGCCTCCCACTCGGAAGGTTGAAAGTTTAATCCTAAATAGCAGCAGATTTTTCTCTCTTAGGTGCAAAGAAAAAATATCTGCTGCAAACTCCACATGGCATCAGGAAGGGCATCCAGTCAGTAAATGCTCAGTTCCATCCATTTGCCCCAACTCTACCCAAATTAAGTGATTACAGGGTTGTAAAAAGGGATATGGGGTTCTTAAAAATATAGTTTCTGATCCACAGAGTGATTGTAGTAATTGTGAGACAACGAATGTAAGCTTATCAGAAAGCATCTTCCTTGTAAACCTTTTCCAAGCAGACTTCACTAATTAGACAGGGGAGAAACTGGATTCCAGATATCAAAATGATTTCTGTTTATTATATGAAATGAGGGTGGTTTCTGTTTTGAGGGGTGGGGCTCAAATCAGTATTGACTCCTGCTAAATGCCTGGATTACTTCCCATAGTTTTCTTGACAAAATTTTCAGAAGTGGTTTGCCATTGGTTTGTCCTTAAGACTGAAATAGAGTCTGCCTCAAGGTCACCTAGCTGGCTTTGTGACTAAGGTGAGACTAGCACTCACAACCCCCTGGTTTCTAGCCAGGAATCTAAAATTATATCAAATGAGCTCTTTTTAAAAATAAAAATTCACATTTACCTTTCAAAGAAGGAATAACAAATCTCTTGAGACATGCAGCTTGGCTAATTTACTTTAGATTTCTCTTTTTTCATGCATCTTGATAAATTTCTCTGGAGTGGAAGATGGTATTAGGTGAACTTTTCTGGGCTTCTTCATGGAAACCTATATGGAACATACAAAAAAAATCCTGTACGATCCAAAGCATTTTTGATTTCTTCTCATGAAAGCTGGGAGCCAAAGAATGATATATTTAGTCTTTTTCCCCTCTGCCTTTTGATTTCTCAAAATGACCACTAGAAAGTATTAAGCAGCCTCTTCCCAACTTTAAGTTAATCTAAAACCCTTTACAGCTGTCTTATTAGATAAAAAAGAATTTTCAAAGCAACATCTACAGAGGGCTGCATTTTCTACCCTCAGGGGGCATCATGCTATCTGTTTCACTTTCTCTTGGCTTCTCATTTTTCAAATGCTATATTTTGTTTCCACTTTCTACCTTATCTTATGTTTATTTCTTTAATGAATAAAAATCCACATACTTTTTATGTGATTTTTCCTAATTATACACGTTTTTCCTACCATAAGTCACTTGCTGCATGACTACCATAAATATAAAGATTTTGTGTGCATTTTCCCCTAACATGGGAAAATGTACATAAGAAATGGGCATGGAAGAAAACAAGACAACTATATAGAATAAGATTAAAATGCCAAACAAACTGTTCTTTCCCGCCTCTTTTGTCTTAGAAGCTTATCTGAGGAAACCTTAACATAAGCTTCCTTGTGTTCTGTTTGAAAAGTGATTGCCTTTGTTGCAGAAAACCAGAATAAATATTGACTCATGAAATATCAGGAGAATAAACAGATAAAGACTTCTGTCCTTCCACCTCACAAGTGCTGGGCAAATGTGAGGCTAATGGAAATGTACAATTGCCATCTAGACCAAAAAGTCAGATATACTTTGACCAATCATTGATTTAAAAGTCAAGATCAGTATGCTTTAAAGTCATCCTTTCAAAGAAAATACCTACTTGGACTCTATTTCAACACACTGAGGTTGTTCCAAGCAAGCTAAAAACAAACATCCCTGGGATGTTTATTATAAAAGATGCAATATAAATAGGCAAGTATGCATCATGCAATATAACTCAGAGCAACCTTGTTAGCATAAATAGGTTTATGCCAGGTTTACAACTTTCAGGCATGGACTATTTCATAGTTTTAAAGTGCTGGAGGATTTGGTACTTCAGATTCCAATACAAATTTATCTAGTTCTCAATGGGGATTTACAGACCAAAGAAGGAAGGTTCTCTTTAAGGTTCAGGTGTTTGATCTACACAGGGGTGTCAAACTGGCCACGCCTATCCCCACGAAGTGGAAAAAACATTGTGGAACATCATGTGATGGCAACGTGACACCATGAGTTTGACACCCATGATCTAACATATTATTCTGATTAATTTAAAGTTACAAGAAAATTCTGAAATATAAAACTCTCCTTTATAAATGTTACCACGATAGGCTCTCTTTAAAAAAAAATAAGGAAAATGAAGCACTTAAATCTACTCCGAACACTTTGAAGAATTCTAATCTGGCATTTCCTTAAATTGCTACAGAATAATGCAACACTGTGCAATCACATGGTTAATCTTAAAAGCTAAAAATATTCTTTACTCTATAAAGACTTTTAAAGAGTCTAGTCCTTGTTGACACTCCTGGCTTTTAGAACATCTAAGAAAATAATGTTTATGGCTTTTTTTCCCCCTTACTACAGATCAACAGATTTAAATTGCCATGGAAGACTGAATAGAAAACTGCATCCCGCATCAGCAATAGATTTCAAGCGTCTGATACTCTCCTAACCCAGCCATTTAACTCAGAAGCCTTATTGGCTATTTTATAGGAAAGCATGCTTTGTAATATGGGCATGAGTGCTTTCCTTCAGTTTAAGCAAAGTCACATGTTCTGGTGGCTTACCAGATAGCTTACCTATCTTATAGGGACAAAAGAAAGTAAGGATTCATCTGCCCATGTGTTGTCTTTTGGTGGATTGTGTAGAGTCATCACAGAACAACCATCTGCCAGATTTCAGCTCTCGAATCTCTCCTTCATTGAAGGAAGCAGGAAAAATAAGAGATACCACAGTGCAAACTCATAGCCATGGCAATCTCAATAATCCAAGTCCATTTCCTTTGAGACCTGCATTGTTTTAAAATTATTTTTATTAAGAGATTTTATGCAATAGTAAAAGCAAACAGACAATATAAATTTAAAGAAGAAAAAGCAAGTCTATAAATAAAAATGTAAATAGAAGAAAATAGAGGGAAAAAAAGAAAAATAAGGAAAGGATCAGTTCCTGATCTTTTTACAGCAATTACAAATACATTTATTGTCTATCTGCCTTCTTTGTTATTTCTCTTTTTTCTCATATTTTTCTCTTTCTATCATCAAATCCAGAAATCACCAGTTCATTTTCAGCAAAAAAGGGTTTCCAGTCCTTTGAAAAATATATGTTGCCAAGTCAGAATTGCAACACTACTATCATGGTTCCAAACCAAGCCAACAAAAGAAGAAGCCACACTGTGAGTAGAACTAGTCTCTTTATTAGAGTCTCAGTTTGGCACATCATGAACAATACAAGTAAAAGGGTTTCTAGCTAGCATTACTGGCTTCTGCTAGCCAGCTGGCTTTATGGACTCAGCACACCCCGCCCTCCTGTTCCCGGTTGCTCCCTGGCTGGCTCCAGAAAATACTTTTTGGGCCTGGCTCCAGCAAGTACTCTTTGAGCCTGATTATTCCCTGATCAGCTTCAGCAAGTACTCTTCAGGCCTGGATGGCTTTTGAACAGACCACATCTGGCTTGCCTTCCTGGCTCTTCTCCCAGCGTGAGTCCCATCACCTGACACCCAACTTTGCCCCCATGCATCCCCTTCCCCCTGAACATATGTGGCAACTCCAAAATCATACATTGTGGCAACTTTGAGTGGTGTGCTGTCTCCAATGTTGACAACTACTGGATCAATTGTCTGGTTAGGGATTGAGTTATACAGTTGGGTATCATCAGCATACTGCTGATACTGTACCCCATACTGGTGGATGACCTCCCTAGCAGTTTCATGTAGATGTTAAAAAACATTACAGGGGCTTAGGGCTTGACCTCTTATCTCCTACCAACAGTGATTGGAACCATCCAGAGAGGGAGATTCACTATAACACAAGATCTCCCTCTCCCAGTTTTAGTTTGTAAGATTATTTAATATGTCTTTTAATATTTGATTGGGAGTTGTCCAGAGCTGGTTGAAAGATGGGTGGCTACATAAATGTTTTAAACAAATAAATAAAATTAGTTTTTAAGTTAATACGAAAGGTCTATGGAGATTCTCAGTCATCCAGGTCATGGTTGTCCCAAAGCAGAGGTGGTATTCAGCAGGTTCTGACCAGTTCTGGAGAACCGGTAGCAAAAATTTTGAGTAGTTCAGAGAACCGTCAAATACCACCTTTGACTGGAGATTTTATAGTATCCTTCCCCTGCCACGCCCACCAAGCCACACCTACAGAACCGGTAGTAAAAAAAAAAATTGAATCCTACCAGTGTCCCAAAGGTATTTTTTCAAGAGGCAACTGGTCTTTCTGTGTTTTCTTTGAACGTCTTCAAAGAAAAAACAGAAAGTCCAGTTGCCTCTTGGAAAAGCACCTTTGGGCTAATATGAAAGGAACATCTAAAAGGCCCTAAATAATTAATAAATACCAGAACTCATACCTCCTATGTGTAAATTTAGTCATTTGAATGAATAATGTCAATCCATACACAATGTAAATTTCACCATTATGCAAATAACAATTTTACATAAATGACTATGTAAATTATGCATGCACCAATTTAATAGATCTTTTGATTTATCAGACTTCTTTTCCCCAAATTCAGAGATAAAATCAAGATTCCATTGTAGCATGAAGGCTGCACCTATACTTCCTGCTACTTTCAATATGTTTCCCCTGTACTATATCTAATCATTTATTATTAATTCACTGAAGAATTCGGCAAAAATCAAATCCTTAATGCCTAAGGGTGAAAATCAATTTTTTGTTTATAGTTCCTAACTTTCAGCATAATTCATAAACAACCCAGAAAACAGGAAAATAGATTCAGAGAGATTATTAAAATTGATTTAATCCAGATATATACATACATACGTATGGATGTATGCATGCATGTATATACACACATATCAGATTAACCAAGAGTTAAGTATTTTTTGCACATAATTTTAAGAATAAACTTTTAAATACGATTCACTATAGAGATAGAGGTTTAAAGAGTCTTTTAAATGCACATTAATCTTAGCATCTCAAAATACGCTTTAAACAATTATTATAGTGCCTCAATTATTTTTAATCCAGTACTTACATGCTTCCTACACAATATGGAATCTTGATAGAAAAGAGAGAAAGAAAATCTTATTGCTGACTCTTAGACCCATCTTTCTGAGGACAGATCCCATTGATCTGAATAGTTTGCTTCAGAACAGACATTTTAAGTATTGCACTATTGATATGCTTTAACTCGTGCATTGACTAAAGGGAGAACTGGCAATTTTCATTTATACTTTTTTTTTAAAAAAATAGCACAGATGTGAACATCTAGTGAAAGTATGGAAGTAATTTCTTGACAGATATTCTTCATCTCAAAATGGAGCTTTTGCATGAAGAATCAAATAACATGAAATATAACACTAAGTCCTGTTCCTGATTGGATTTTGTTTTAATAGGCCAACACAGCTGCCTACATTTAAAAAAAAAAAATGAAGTCATTTAACTTCTCTGCAGTAAGAATGAATCCATCAGTGTTCCTGGAAATGGGCATCTTACAGCTGGGTTTGAATGGGCATCTTATAGCTGGGTTTGCAATCTGAATAGCTTTATATTCACACAGAAAAATATCAGCAATAAAAATTGCAACTAAAAATAGAGATTCCTCTGGTACCTAAAAGACTAAACCTGATTACTTTAGTCTTTAAGATGCCTCAGCAGCCAGGATTTGTTTCTCCTGCAAATACCAACTTTTCTGAAAAGCCATGGTTAGTAGGTTCCATGTAGGGCTAGTCTATTTCACCAAGAAAATTAATACCTCAGCAAATATGAGAAGATAGTGAAAAGTTGGTTGCTATCCTTTGCTGAAGGACAATATATTCTACATCCCCTCAAACACATACTAATGTCTCAAGCATGATGGAAGACACAATGCGATTATCAGTGCTGAATAAAGTTTCAACTGCCAATCCAGCTGGATTCAGTAATTGGTAGTAATAGTTTAGTAATTCAGTAACAGTTGATGTGCACTTGTTCTTTGCCTCAGGCAACAAAATATTTTGGACTATACTTGGTTTCATTTAAGAGATATCATATTTACACTGAGTGAACCTGCTGGGCATAGCTATAGAATATATTCTTTGCAAGCCAGGTGAGACTGGCCAGTGAAGAGAAGCATGGAAGAAATTGTGGGGACAGCAAGATGGAGAAATAGGATAGATCATCATAATACCCATAATGGAAAATATTAGAAGGAGAAAAGCAATTAAGGACATCTTCAAAGAGCTTTTGAGAAAAAAGAGATGTGCTCTTGACTAGGTCAATCAAGTGTTGTGATATTCTTGGTTAATGTCTTTATTGTTTTGCTTCATTGTCTTGTTTATTTTATTTGTATGTTTATATTGTTAACCACTTTATATTATGGAATTGTGGTAGCATACAAATTTGAGAGATACATTAATTTTTTTAAAAAAATACTTTAAATTATATTATTTCTGTTGCTAGCCAGAGGGGCATTACACTTTTGTAATTTGCTAATAGCTTTTTAAAAAGTATATACCCAGTTGTCTGGCCACTCACCAGGTTAACAAAAAAGCCTAAAGCAAATCGAGTTTCCAATTTAATATATTAATTTTTTAAAAAATCTAGTGGAGAAGAGCGAGAAATTATGATTTTCTATTTAAAGTAAAACACCCAGAAAAAAATACTTTGTTAATTAAACATATCAAACAATTAGAAATCTTTAACTTTGAGGATATTTGCAGGTCTGTTTCCTGCTACACCACAGCAGAGTCTGACCTTTCCTCAGCTGGCTGTTTAAAGTCAAAACAAGTTCCTCTGAGAAAAGCTTCCCAAATATGGGAGTTGTTTTTAAGAAAGGACATTCAAAGTGATCAATCATGGAGATTCAGGCAGCCTTTTGGACCTGACATGAATAAATACAATTTTTATTTGAAGGAATAGTTTAGAAAGTGGTAAAAGGACACCTACTTCTGCCTCAGAAAGTTATTTTGAAGGGACTTTTCATAAAATCAATCTCCGCTTCATATAGAGCACTCCAGGAAGGTATCTGCATATAAATAGCTGTAAATATTATAACAGACAATATCAACAAATAAAACACAGGTATATCTAACGTCTAACTGAGACTGAAAAGGATGGGCTCAGTGAAGTCATAAAGGAAGGCCTTGCAATATCATGGGATAGAATTAGGTTGCCATGGGTACTTTTTAATTTTTATCCCACCTTTCCTCCAGTAATTAGTATGGAATATATGGGATTTCTTACTTCAATTTTGTCTACACAATAATTCTGTGATGTGATTGACTGCCCCCGAGTCATCCAGTGAGCTTCTATGCCATAGGGATTCAGAGGTACCTTAGATTCTAAGATTATTCACAATTAGTCCTACAAGATAATCATAATACCCAAATGGTCAGAAGTTCTTGATGGAATGTTCATGATGACCGGGTCCTCAAGAGGTTATACTCCAATATAAGGAAACAGAAACATTGGTAATTAGTGTTACATAGCCTAGTGTGTTTCACAAGCCCAACCTGTTTATAGAAAAAAATAACAATCCTAAAGAATTCAAATCAAGAAGAGTTATTAACATAATGTTCAGGATAAAAGCAGCCTTTAATAACCTTTTAAAAAAAGAATATGAGCTGAATTTCATATGAACCAAAAGGAAGATTTTATGAATGCCACTCTTTGGAGTTGTTAGAGTTACCTTACAACCAGAGAGAACATACTTAAACTCACTGAATCAGCCTACCCTTTTACAACCCAATAGATCTCTGAATGTGGGACAAAAATTGAAGATGCTGTCTTGAATTTACAGAAAAAGCAAGATATAAATGTAATGCATACATACATGTAATACAAAGATAAATGGAATAGAATGTAAATATTCCAAAAAAGGCTCTCAATAAATATATGAACAAAAGATAGTCACAAAAAAATTGCATTAAAAATGACTGAACCTGTTTGCCAAAGAACCAATAGATTAGGGCATAATGACTCTATAAACAACTCTATAATCTTAATCAAAAGCATGGAGGAGAATTGGAAATCTACCTGCCTGGGAATATTATGTATCCCAATGAATCACTGATGAAAAGTCCCATAGTATGATATTGAGCATAAGGATATCCAAATTAAGCTCAGGAAGTGTCATGTGAATGCCACTTTTACCTGCCACAGAGTTGTGATGGAGAAGATCAATTAGATATTCTTCAGAAAGTTGTGATGGAGAAGGTCAATTAGATATTCTTCAAACAGCCACAAGCATAATTACTAATTTGGGTGGGAATTTTGTAATTCCAGTAAAAGACCTCCTACTGCATATATAGAAGGTCCACATTCAGTTCCTAGTTCTACAATTTATTGTAGATTATGAATATAATTCTGAAATCATATTTCAGAAGTAAGATCCATTGATTTCTAATTAACTAGTCCACTTACAAGTATCCTTTAAAATCACGGAAGGCCATTTGGTTAGATAAATGAATAGCCTGGTTCCAAAAATGACAATCTCTTCTTATTCTGCCTAGCTAGTCTCATTGTTTCAAAGAAAAATATTCTTTTTCATTCCGTATAGCATTTTTATTATCAATCCAAAACTCCAAGTAACTAAATCTAATATTATTGGATACCAAACTAATATATATTCTGATATAACTATTGGGACCAAGCTAGTTGCCATTTGAACACTATAGGTTTTCCATTTTATTTGCCAGTTGTACATACTTGAAAGCCCTTTGCTCTCCAATTCTGATATTATTGTCAGCTGTGACAGCAATTCTATTAGCAACTCACAATGGTGCTCCCTGTTAATTAGCATGGCATCCAGTGAAATGCAGACATGAGTTTACTAGTAAATGATTCCCTTGATTCTGGTATAGTCAACCTTTCATTTTTCATAAATGCTTTTCAATGGGGAATCTAGAAATTATGAATAGAAACAATTATTACAGCTGTTTCATCAAACACAATAATTGGTGAAGTTTTTCTACTTCATGATATTTATTGTTTTCTGAGCTAATATAGAGAAGATGCATCCATAATAGGCATCATTACACCTATGTCAACATTATACTGTATATTTAATGCTTTGTTTTCCGTTATTTATGGACATTGTCTTTCTGCTGATTAACAGCAAAGGAATGCAGTCTGGATGTTTGATGTTGATGCATTTATGGAGTCATCATTTTAATAGAAGAAAGCAATTTTTCAATATATGTTGAATGCAAACAAGAAATAGTTCAAAATACTATATTGATTAAAGTACTATACAGATCAACAAACTAATCAATACTATACAGATTTAAAGGATGTATGATTGCCTCTTTAGTATATTCTATTAATTTGTTGATATAAAGGGAATTTATGTGACATTTTAGCTTAGTTTATTAACATTTGTATTATAAAGAAAGATTAATGTCACAGACCGTACACTCCAAATTTCAATTAAAACAAATCAATACTTTTAATGTTATGAACTTGAAAGAGGTATATCAATATTATTATTTAGAAAATACTATAAATGGTTAATGGGAGGCTTTAGAAGAGTTATCAGTAAACTAATAACAATGCATTTATGGAATAAAAATAGTCTAAGAATGGGAGTAGATTACAAAACAATCAAGGTTATCAACTGTAGTTTTTTCTTTTTAATATAATCAGATCTGATGGGAAAGGATTGTGTAGTCAGAAACCTATTCCATTTTTTAAATACTTCCTTGCAAAAATCAGCCCTAGATAGTGAACCAGGAAATAAAAGTGTAATAAGAAATTCAACTTGAAAGAATAATAAGTGCCACAATTGTTTCTCAGTACATTATGGCTGTTATTCACAAAATACTCCCGTTATGATTGTTATGACTGATGCAGTGAATTATAGCTGAATCTTTTTTTTTAATGTCAAAAGTACAGAAACTTTGGGGGTAACTGCCCCCCCAATTCTCCTCCCATCCATTGATGACATCTGAGCCCCATTTAATGGACAAAGAAAATAATTTTGTTTTATAGATAAAAGCACAGTGAAGATATCAACACAATTGGACAGTGGCTTCAAAAAAGGCGATTTCAGGCATCTTGGAAAAAGGGTTGAAAAATAAAACTGTTAACTTTGTACAGGTAGTCCTTAAAACCACAATTGAGCCCAAATTTTATGTTAAGAGAGAAATTTGTTAAGTAAGTGAAGTGAATTCCATTTTACAACTTTTCTCGCCACATTTCTTAAGTGAATCACTGCAGTTGTTAAGTTAGTAACATGGTTGTTAAGTGAATTTGATTTCCCCATTGATTTTGCTTGTCAGAAGGTCACAAAAGGAGATCACATGACTCTGGGACACCGCAACCATCATAAGTGTGAATCAGTTGTCAAGCATCCAAATGTAAATCATGTGTCCAAGAGGATGCTGCAAAGGTCATAAGTGTGAAAAATGGTCCTAAGTCACTTTTTTCAGTGCCATTGTAACTTTGAACGGTTGCTAAATGAACTGTTGTAAGTCAAGAACTATCCCTAATGCCCTTATACAAACCTGTAGTATATCCACAGCTGGAATTTTGTGTGTAACCCCCAGTCACCACATTTGAAAAAGCATATAACAAAGCTGGAAAAAAGAGCACAGATGATAACCAAAATTATTAGACAACTGTATAAAATAGTGAATGGATGGAAAGGATAGACAGGGAGGAGCATTTCTTATTCTTTCAAAATACTACTGTGTTTCTCACAAAATAAGGCCGGGCCTTTTTTTTTTTTTTTTGACCCCTGAAAAAATGGCTAGGCCATCTTTTTGGGGGTGACTTAAATCCCCCCACTTGCATCCTTGGGTGGGCAGCGACAGCTTGGATGTTGACCTCGGCATTGGTGGGGCATTTCATATCGGGAGACCTTCTGCTACCATTGCTTTCCCTTCTCCCTGTGCTGCCACGGCGTTTAGAGCAATGCTACGGCATTTGGCGCAGCCATGCGCGGCCAGCCAGGGCTCCTCCCTGCAACCGGAGCCCGGCAGAGACACTTGGCGGGGAAGTGCTCGCTGCCTTGGCGAGAGCTCTGCCGCCGGGCAGGAGGGCCCGCCTGTCAGCTGCGCTAGGCGCCCCAGGCAAAGCTCCTCACGCTCTGCCCGGCGCCAGGCAGGGATGGTGGCTGGGCACTTCTCCCGGGATGGGCCGATCCTGCGCTGCGGCTCTGGAAGATTCGCCTCCCCATGTGGGGTTGGGCTGCCCTCTCGGGCAGAGGAGGCTTTGTCATACCGGTAGTAGGGCATCGTTTTTAAAAGAATTGGCTTTGCCTTCGAAGGAGAAGGGAAGGCAGCGACAGGAGCGCCTGAAGCTGAGTGTCTCCACCGGGCTCCGGTTGCAGGGAGGAGCCCTGGCTGACCGTGCATGGCTGCGCCAAACACCGTGACGTTGCTTTAAATGCCGCGGCAGCATGGGGAGAAGGAAAAGCAACCATGGCGGAAGGTCTCCTGATACGAAGTGCCCCACCAATGCCGAGGTCAACGCAGGCAGCACCATATCCGGGTATGCAACAAAAGTACTTCCTAACGGCAACCCCCCCCCCGCCATTCCTCCCCATTTCACATGTTTAATATAGGCCTTAATTTGGGGGAAGGGGCTTAATTTGATTTTATGCCTATAAAACATGCTGGAACTTCCTATTGGGGGAGGCCGTATTGTTGAAGAAACACGGTAGAGTTAAGCTTCACCCAATTAAATTGACTAGAATGACATTTAGCACAAACAAAAGGAAGCACATTTTTGTATGGTGCATTATTAACCTGTAAAATTCACTGATGAGCACAAACATGATGATGGTCACTAGCCTTGATGGCTTTAAAAGAAAATTGGATGAGTTCATGAAAGGCAAATCTATTGAGGGCTATCATTCTTGAAGATTTAATTTTACCTCTGGGATGGGATCAACTTGTCTTCAAGTAACACCTGTGTGCATGTCCATCTCAGAGGCATTTATGAAAAGCAAATTGCTGGATAAATTGAACCAGCAGTCTAGTTTTATATATTCTGCGCAAGAGGACATTGTATTTTATTGTTTTCTTAGAAAATGCTGGGTTTCATATTATTCACCAGACGTGTAAAAGGGACAGAAAAATGAGGTGAGAATGCCTTGATTCAGAATTTGAGCAGGTAACCAATCTAATGACTGAAATTTCCAGCTCAGTCATTATTAATGTCCCTCATTTTTCTGATTTTCTCTGAAGTGCAGTAGCTATTGAGTATTCACAATCTACATTGGATTGTTTTGTAGTGCTTCTTCTAGGAAAAGACATTTTATATCTATGCAAACCATGCCTCTTGATACCTCTCTTTGTATATGCAGACATGTACAGGAATAGATTTGACTGCAGAAAGATCCAGGATCCAAGTCTGAATATGTTAATAGTTATTCAAGCCTGAAATCGAAATAATATTTTTTCACCAAGAAATTCTGATCGCTGAAAAAACAAAAAACAAAAAAAATACCCAAGCCTTGGGGGGAGAAACCATGTGCAAACATAATATTCATTCCAAAAGAATACATAAAAATGAAAGCCTCTTCTGGCTGTTGCTTTGTTGGTTTGTGTTTTCAAGCTCAGAAATAATACATGACAATTTCCAAATGATATAAATGCCTGGAATAAAAATTGCCAAATATGGGTCAGTTGTTAAAAAAAAAAGGAAGCTCAGGGCAGAATATCAAATGTCTTATAATAATTTTGAGGAGCTGATGGAGTTATGATTCGAACTATTGATATTCCACAAAGAATTAGGATATTTTCATGTTTTAATGCTCCAGTTCTTTTGTCGCTATTGTGTCAGTGTGGGCCACTGACACAAAAGTTTATGATTGAGAAGGTAAATACATTTTCTGCATTTATATATGTATTATTATTCTACGAACCTTGTTAACCATTTCAAATTTCAATTGTGCAAGAAAAGTAAGAAAGCAAGAGTGCTATATATACTGAACGAGATTGGAAAAATCATTCTGAGACATTATGGGATGTTTCTCTTTTAACTCCTAAAGGAATGAAGCCATCATGAATGAAAGATATACAAAAACACAGAACAGTGAAGATTATTTGCATTTTCCATTTAACTTAGACTGCTCAGTTCAACTGATTAGTCTTCTGTTCAGGACATAGCAGATAAGTAAGCTTGAGTAGGGTCCGCAGTATCATCAGGGACGCTACACATCCTCTTCATAACCTATATGGCACACATATGTATGCATATAGCATGATGATAGATAGATAGATAGATAGATAGATAGATAGATAGATAGATAGATAGATAGATAGATAGATAGATAGATAGATAGATAGATAGATAATATTTGTTTTCATAGATTTTCACGGGTACAGGTATGTAGGTCTAGGTGTGTTCGGGTCTTTTCCCATGTAAGATGAAAAGTATCTTGGCGAAGTTTCGGCGAGGTCCCACTCACCATCCTCAGGCTGGTGCTTTCAGCTTCATGCCAGTGCAAGCAGTGTGTGATCGGAGTTGCTGTCTCTCTATAAATACTGGTGGGGGGGGGGCTGGTGTGCTGGGCTGGTTGGCTGTGCTGCTGCCTCTTGATTGGTTGATGGAGTTGATGTTGGTATAATGGGCTGTGTGATGGCCTTGTGAGTTTTGTTGTGGAGTTATCTTGGATCTTGTGCTGTCATCTCCTGGGTCATTTGTTTTGTAGTGATCTTTTTTTCCATTAGCCTCCAGTGTTTTAACGGCTTGGGTAATGGGTTGTGTGATGGCCTTGCAAGTTCTTTTTACCATCTTTTTACCTACAAGACAAATATACAGAGGATTGATCATTAAAGAAGAACTTCATCACAAATGTGAGCTATGAGGATACCTGGTGAACCAATAAATGTACTTTGTTATGGATGTCTTGTTGAGTTTATTACCTGCATCTGTACAGCTTACAAATCCAGTACTGTACAGAATACAGAACAGTAAAAAGATGGTTTATCTCCTATCCTTTTTCTCCCATCTTGCAACGATAGAAGTAGAACAGTTACCACGAGTCCATGAGTTCAGCCAAGAGTGAGGAAAACCTCTCCCAACCCCTCGAGGGTCAATTTAGTAACCAATCAGGATTACAGATGTGGTCATGTGACATGGACTACATTTCCCAGGTTGCCTTAACTACATTTACCATGATGCATTCCCTTAAGGGGACAGCTCACAATTGCTTCCTAACTATCCAATTCCCATACACTGGCTGGACAGCAGTCACATTCAATAATCTAATGAATTTTCACCTGGTCTAGGAAAATCCTCTCTCCTTTTACCTGCTGATCTCAAGCATTTAGTAAACCATTTCTATACATTTGGTAAAATGATCTATTAGATATTTCTTATTTAGTGTAATTAAGCGATCTTATTGTAAGTAAGTAAAGAATTTATGATTGATTGTTAAGTTTGTTAGAAATGAAACTATCATTCTTTCTGAATACAAAATTGGTTTCAGTTTCAAGAAGGAATATTCTTGTTGGTTCTATTATTGTTTTCATGTATTCTTATTTCCATTCATCTAGCACTGATAGTTACCTACTTACCTACCTACCTACCTACCTACCTACCTACCTAGTTCATTATCTAGTAATGAAACATCTGTAAGAAAACAACCAAGGTTTGAGAGCACCAAGAACCCCTTTTAATATACCATTTTTCCAAATCCATGGGTTTGACACTTAAAAAAATCTCCATATTGTAATGCACTTTTATGGAATGATCTGACGTATTGTAATAGTGGCTTTATCTTTCATTCAAATGTTTTATCAGTTGTGTCCTGTTTTCTGCTTCATTGACCATTGTGTTCAAACTTAATCAAATAAACTCCACTGTATTGGAGATTCATCCAAAAATAACAGTATCCAAAATCCTCAACTCTGTTTGCATCATTTTCATCCTGCCTCAGATTAATCTATTTGCAAACAAGTTTCCCCTGAGGAACCATTCACCCTTTGCTAACTTGGATACAATCAATAGTGAAGTTTTAAAATGGCAAAATAGTTGAATGCTAGCAGCAGGTTTGAACTGAACTCTTACATTTAAATGGCCAAATTTCATAATATTAAAGAGGACATAAATAAGATGGGGGAAATCACTTCTACCTGTATACCAGTAGAAGATTCATAATTCTTTTTCCATATTTAGACTGTCAGGTTAATCAAGCTGATTTACAAGGAACAGGGATTATTTTCTTTATTAAGCACATTGATATGGCCACCCAACTCACACATGGATGACTCTAAGCATCTTATAGCATTAAAGATGCCTCTTGAATCCACCTGAAAAACTTCTGTGTACTTTCACGGTTCATTTGCTAGTGAACTTATATCCTAGAAACTGGTTGCCTGAAATTTCCTCTGAAATTTCTACATACTCAGCAGGAAATGGCTATAATTGGTAATCAATAGTTCTCAGGACACCTCTCTTGCAGGCAGAACCGGTTCACAAGATTATTTTTTCACCAGCCAAGCTAACTATATAATCCTTATTCCTCACACCCACCCCATTTCAATGGGAAATCCATGCTTTCTTCTTCAGTTTATTGGTCAGGCTACCATAGTAATGTCTATGTCTTCCTGTATACCCCATATTGACAGCAGTTCTCCAGGCTTTGTGCGGCAGAAGCCTTTTCAAACACAGTCAAGATACAATACAAAACCCAGATTTTTCTGTATCCAAAACGAAATATGTGTAACAAATGTTTTACATACTTAGTAGTCCAATTTTTCCATGCTTCAGGAGATCTATAGCTCAGACTACTTCTATTCCAAGAAATCCATAAACATATGTTCTGTCACTAAAATACAACTGAATTTTTAGCTAGCTAAAAGGATCTGTCAGAAACTGCCATAACAATGCACATTATTGATTTTTAAAAGATGTACCAACAGATATGGGATATGGCTCTGTAAATCCTGCTTCTGCTACTTCATCATGACAAGAATGTTCCTGGGAGAGATGAACAAAGAACACTGGGGGCATGTGCTTATAACCCCAGCAAAGCTTGATTTAATCCAACATACATAAACAAATGTGAAGAAAATTTAATGAAGAGCAAATAATGTCAGCAGGTACAAAAACGGCCCTAGAAATGACTAATTTATTTAAGTGGTAGCTTCTTTTAATTTTTAGGATGAACTATCAAGAGTAGAGAAAGAAGCAAGCAAGAATATGCTACAGACTACCACTTGGTAGAGTAGATACGTGGATCGTGGAAATATTCAGATGCCATTATGTACTTGTAACTACAAGAATCAGAATAGTGCAAGCAATGATATACCCTATGACACTTTATGGAAACAAAAGTTGGACTTTGAAGAAATCGGACAAAAAGAACACTGATGCTTTTGAATTTTGGAGAAGTTCTGGAAATATCATGGACAGTCAAGAAAACAAGCCAATGCATCATTGAACAAATCAACACAGATGTTGTTGACCAGGTACAAATAATTCAGATAATGGTTCAGATCATTATACTTTAGACACATTATGCAAAGACCTAATTCTCTGGAGAAGGTTCTAATTCTTGGAAAAGTGAAAGGAAAGAGGTGATTGATGGACCATTCGAACACTTTAAGGACCTGTTTAAGAACAGATAGCCATGGAGAAAATCTATATAGCTGGTTGTTAAAAGTCAACACCAACTTGATTGCACATAATAAGATCTAAGAGGATAAATTGAACCTTTAGCACCAGAGTCACATTTGGACTATGCCAAGAGATGGTTTGCCATTACATCTTATTTACCAGCAGGCTTTTAAAGAACACCTAGCTGGAGATAGAATTCTATACTAATCTGACATTTGAGGTTGGATTTACCTCTAATGATAGCCTATTAGTAACTCTGATTTTTTGTCCACATACTACATACTCAGAATTGTCACTTGAAATGTTTTAGATGAATTACCAAAGCAATCTCCAGAATCTGAGAGATAGAATACAATGTTTTTTCCAGTGAATACTGAAAACTACTGATTAGTTCTATAAGACAACGGAGATAACTCTAGCACCCAAATGTTGTCCTGTCACATTTCAAAGGATCCTGGATTGTACTTCTTACAAAGCATGAAATAACTACTTAGGGGGAGCAAAATATGCTGAGCCAGCCCTACTAGCAAAGGTCAAATAATTTAAATTGCTCTGTTATCTTCTTATCTGCATGCATCTAGTCATCACAGGCACATAACAAAAATAAAACTTGAATAAATAAAGCAATAAAAATGACTTTTCTCCTTCAAGTTAAGTGCACAAGGAATAAAATGAAATGTAAAAAACATAAAGTGGCTTGCTATGTAATTAACTCAAAATTTAATGAGCAGTAAAAAACAATTAAGCTGCTGTAATGCATTCAACCTGTATTTCCCTTTTATCCATTTAGAAGGACTCTATAGGTGTGCAGTTGGCCTAACAAATAAGCCATAAATTACACCTATTATATTGCAGCACATATTTGCCCACATAACAGTAGAAGGGAGACAAAAGGCATGAAATGGATTTGGCTAGGATATAACTTCATTTGAGCAAAACAAAGTCTTCACTGCTCATCTTGTCTCTGTTTTCAGCCAATTATTTGGTAAAAGCCAATAGTTCATACCCTAAAGTTTGTACCCTAAACCTGATACAGCAGGTTGCTTAATAATGATAACTATTAACATCCTCAATAGGTGGAAGACAACAAATTGAAAAAGACATTATTTCCATCTTTAACTTTAGAAGAAAATCCTTTTCTCCGACAGTGTATGTTTTCCACTATTGTAAGTGTATATGTGAGTGTTTGTGTGTATATAAACAAACATATGGGGGTTGTGTCAAGGCACCTGAAGGATGTTGCTTTCATCAGAATGATAAAAGCAGCATTGTGCCATTAAGATCCAGTCGCTTTCATACATGGGTGCCCACAGACCAAAAGGTGCACCCTTACAAGAAGGGCAGAACTTGAATCCAAATGGCATAACATTGCTTTCATCATTTGCCTCCCATAACCTGTGCTGCAAAAACCTTTGAATTGTGCAAAGCCATGAAAAGATGCTTGGCTTCCACAATGCACGGATTGAAACACTGCCTCAAAGCTGCTTTGTGTTACTCTGATAGCTTTCCCACTAATTCCTGGAACTTGAAGTGGCTTCTGTTCCTGTACTGAACAAACCATATGCTTTGGCTATGGGAATGAAATAAAATAATTAGACCAAGACAAACCAAGTGTGGTTATCTTCTCCAAAACCTACCATATAGAACTGACTCTATTATTTGATAATATGAGGCAATTGACTCATCAATATAGTAGTTGTTTTATTTATCATTATTGTATTTACTTATTTCACTGTCTGGCAGCAGGAGAGACAATAATAAGAATATACATAGCAAAACAATTTGCCTGACATAAGTTATACTGTATCTTGATTTGGGTAGCTTATTTTACTTGGGAAAGGGGGAGGAATATTTTGGACCAGTTCTCTGAATTCTAAATAAATTTACTTAAGTTTCATCCAGTCACTTCCTCTAGGATTAAGGCACAGTCTGTGATCACAGAAGTAAAATTACAATTCTGCAGTATCATAGAAGAGCAAGAATTAACCAAATTGATTAGAACCTGAGACCAAACAAGGAAGCTCAGCTTGGGAGATAATCACATTATGGTCTCTTTGTATATTATGAATATATATTTTTTGGGAGCTGGAGCCAATTTGAACACCTGTCAGCCAACCAAATTATCAGACATGAAGGCAAAGGAGAATATAGAAAACAGAAAACACTGCAATTCTAAACTGCAGCTTGTTTCTTAAACCACCTTCAGAAATTCCAATCCAGTTTACAATGGGTTGGCAACAAGGTTAGGTTAGTGTTTAGACTTGACTACAGCCACCATACAACCTTCTTGATTGTTTCCCTGCTTCTTGCCCTTTCCATCTGATTGGGTCTTACATAGACCAGTGTGATGCCCCAGGGCATGGTACAAAAAAATCACACAAACAGCTGGCAGTTCAAACCGCCCCTTTATTGCTTCAAAATTCCCCAAACATTCCCACGTTTCTGGCAAGTCTCAAGCAGAATGATAACAAAACCCCACACAAACCTCAAGCAACTTCTGGCTTCAATTAGTCCAGCTCAGCACTTTCTGCACCAAGGCTGCTCAGCAATATATCCAAAGGTATTTGGCAAATCAAGGAGTTCAAGGAACAAAAGATCCAGGTAATTAGTCCAGAACACCCATATGAATGCAAGGACTCTTGGCCAGTTCAAACGTTGGCATGAACACTTCAGAAATTCAGTGTTTGTGCCTCACAAATGCCCCTCCCTACAGCATCTCAAGTCTCATCCCCCCCCCCCCGTGTGCCTTGTAAAGATGGGCGGGGCACTCTCCTCACACGTAGACTGCTCCATTTGCGCTGATCATGCCTCCTCTCCACTTGCCGAGCCCTTGGATCAGGAGGGGGTGGTCCTAGCTCCTCACATGAGCTCTGTCCCTCATGTTCCTCCTGCCTCTGTTCCTCCCTGCCTGCGAGCCTTACTATTCCAGAAAAACCTTGCCTGAACTGACTCTGCCTTCCTCAGTTTCCTCCAAGGCCAATGGAGCCGCCCTCTCAATGTCTGGCATTTCTTGTTCCAACTCATCTTCCCCTGCAGATTCAGACTTTAATGGGGGCATGACAGACCAGCCTGCAAATGTTTGCCTTATTCAGCTTCATAAAAATTAAGTAATCATATTTTTACTTTGCAAGTTAAATACTTAAAAAAAAAATGAAGATAAGGAAAGGGAAAAGTGACAGTAAAAGAGGAATATACTTCACCCTTCCTAGAAAGAAGCAGAAGTGACACCCACTGGGAAATGTAAAGACTGAATGGAACATGAGTGTCAAGGTTGAGAATGGTTCATTGACTTAACAAGCCATTATTGGCTCACACTCAAGAATATATTTAAAACAGCTATTTCTAACCAGCAGAGAACATCACAGCCCAGGAGCCCTAGATGAGATGGCTGCCCAGGGAGCAACCAGCTGTTAGAGAGGAGGGAACATGCCAATCACTGTAGCCAATTGGAACTGGGGTTGCTAATATAGAACAAAATACTGGGGAGTTTCTGCTCTAAAGGGCTTAAGAGCACTGGGGTCAGAAAATAATATGTTTTAATCAAATTAGAAAATACAGGTCCAGAGTATATGTGCCATGGGTGGAATAAAGAGGATGAAGTCACCCATTCCAGTACTGTAAGAGCATTGGTGATGGACCAAGCAGAACTTGCAAAACTGTGCTAGAATTATCTGTCGGAAGAATCTTTTAGATACTGTTGATAGAAATGTAGAGATAACCTTTCGAAGCTGAATTACAACTGAAATAATCCTTAAACATTCAGGTTGAGGATATAAATAATCCTTTATTTTAAAAACAGTGTTTTGTATTTTTAAGTGACCTTTCTTATTCACGCTCAGTTGACTTCTTGTTTATTTATATCATTCTATCCAGCTTCATTGTGTTTTTTCCCAGGCACTGATGAGACCTTGGTTTCTAAGACACTTACAGCCTTTAGTAAAATCCTTTCCTCAACCAACTGACAGTTTAGGTAGACCTTGTCTTTAGATGATGAAGGAAAAGAAAACAATTGAACCAAGTCAGCCTATAGCTGTCACTAATGTTTACACAAAGAAGTGAGGAAAGAGTAAAAATCCAACATTGTTGACTAAGTTGGCTAAGTTGCCATCTCTTTCTCCTCTGATTGGCAGAACCGAATGCCATTTCACATTATACTTTTCTGTCATATGTCAAAAACAACTCAGATTTCACAGTGAAATGGGGGCATTCTGGAAAAAAAGGAATATGCTGTGGGTTATTTATACATCTATGACTTACTGCCCTCTGAAATGCTAAATTTTGCAGTGCACAGGGTTACTTCAGAGAAAATGTGTAAATAGATTACTCCTGTCCAAGCTTGGATTTTTGTCTTTTAAGTTTTCACAGACCAAATACTATATCATAGTATGCAATGGGCAAACTTCATACACTGAAAATGGTTTTCAATAAATGTTAGGAATATGAGTCACCTAACAGGTATTTGGGTTAGAAATATATAAACCAGGATAAACATTTTAAAACTGTATCTTTAAGAAATGCAAAACTGTAATTAGGTGTGGTTTCTCAAACGGTCATAAGATGGAGCCAGAAACCTGGGTCGTTTAGTCTGAGTCTCAGAAGAGAGTGTGAGTATATCTCTGTTTCCTTCTGTTGGAAAGTATTGTCGTTGCTCCATTTTTATAATTGACTGATATTTCTGGATTTGATGTAAGTCTGATACTGAACTGTTTTTTTTTTTGATACAGGACTTTGTTATTGAATCATCCCTGGATTGAAAAACTGACTGATTTACCTGTGAATGACTTTGGACTGCCTATTTTGAACTTTGCTTAAATCTTTCTGGAAGTAAAAACCAACATTTACTGTACAGTGTATCTGTGTGCTGTGTGTGTATTATTCGAACACTACTCTCAAATACGTCTCCCTGTATGCGCTCATTCTCCTAACGGGGAATTACCTCAACAATATCTTTAGGCATAAATACAATTGAGCGAGTACAGAAGTATTTTACCAGAAGAGTACTACATTCCTCTGTTTGCAACAGAATACCTACAGCACCAGATTTGAGATTCTAGGCTTAGATAACCTTGAACTATGCCGTCTAAGATTAGACTTAAGCATAGTACATAAAATCATATGTTATGGCATCTTACCAGTGAATGAATATTTCATCTTTAACAAGAACAACACAAGAGCATACAACAGATAAACAGGTGAAACACGAAAAATTAGAATATCATGCAAAAGTTCATTTATTTCAGTAACTTAAAAGGTGAACCTAATATATGAGATAGACTCATTACATGCAAAGCAAGATAGTTCAAGCCATGATTTGTCATAATTGAGATGATTATGGCTTACAGCTCATGAAAACCCCAAATCCACAATCTCAGAAAATTAGAATATGGTGAAAAGGTTCAATATTCTAGGCTCAAAGTGTTCTACTCTAATCAAGCCATAATCAATCAAGCCATGTCCCATTCTAATCACCCACTCTAATTAAGCCATAACACCTGCAAAGGGTTCCTGAGCCTTGCAATGGTCTCTCAGTCTGGTTCAGTAGGAATCACAATCATGGGAAAGACTGCTGACCTGACAGTTGTTCAGAAAACCATCATTGACACCCTCCATTCCCCCTTTTGAGGTAATTGCAAAATAATTTGCATGTTCCCAAAGTGCTGTGTCAAAGCACATTAATAGAAAGTGATGTGGAAGGGAAAAGGGTGGAAGAAAAAGGTGCACAAGCAGCAGGGATGACGGCAGCCTGAAGAGGATTGTCAGGAAAAGGCCATTCAAAAGTGTTGGGAACTTTCACAAGGAGTGGACTGAGGCTGGAGTCAGTGCATCAAGAGCCACCACACACAGACGGATCCTGGACATGGGCTTCAAACGTTGTATTCCTCTTGTCAAGCCGCTCCTGAACAACAAACGTCAGAAGTGTTTTACCTGGGCTAATGAAAAACAGAACTGGTCTGTTCCTCAGTGGTCCAAAGTCCTCTTTTCTGATAAGAGCAACTTTTGCATCTCATTTGGAAACCAAGGGCCCAGAGTCTGAAGGAAGAATGGAGAGGCACACACTGCAAGATTCTTGAAGTCCAGTGTGAAGTTTCCACAGTCTGTGTTGATTTGGGGAGCCATGTCATCTACTGGTGTTGGTCTACTGTGGTTCATTAAGTCCAGGGTCAATGCAGCCATCTATCAAGAGATTTTGGAGCACTTCATGCTTCCTTCCACAGATGAGCTTTATGGGGATGCTGACTTCATTTTCCAGCAGGACTTGGCACCTGCCCACACTGCCAAAAGCACCAAAACCTGGTTCAATGACCATGGGATTACTGTGCTTGATTGGCTAGCAAACTCGCCTGACCTGAACCCCATAGAGAATCTATGGGGCATTGGCAAGAGAAAGATGAGAGACATGAGACTGAACAATGCAGATGAGCTGAAGGCATCCTGGTCTTCCAAAACACCTCAGCAGTGCCACAGGCTGATAGCTTCCATGCCACACAGCATTGAGGCAGTAATTGCTGCAAAAGGGGCCCAAACCAAGTACTGAGTACATATGCATGCTTATACTTTTCAGAAGACTAATATTGTTCTATGTACAATCCTTGTTTTATTGATTGCATGTAATGTTCTAATTTTCTGAGATTGTGGATTTGGGGTTTTCATGAGCTGTAAGCCATAATCATCTCAATTATGACACATCACGGCTTGAACTAACTTGCTTTGCATGTAATGAGTATCTCATATATTAGTTTCACCTTTAAGTTGCATTACTGAAATAAATGAAATTTTGCACGATATTCTAATTTTTTGAGTTTCACCTGTAAACTAAATGTAAACCACTCCAAACTCAATTGCAGGAAGTACGATTTCAGCAACAGAGTGGTCAATGTCTGGAACTCACTACATGATTCTGTTGTCACCTGCTCAAACCCCCACTCCTTTACCCTCAAACTAACCTCTATTGACCTCACCCCATTCCTAAGAGGTCTGTAAGGAGCGTGCATAAGCGCACAATCATGCCTACCATCCCTGTCCTATTGTCCCCAATTATTAGCTCCTATTTCTTGTATTTAAACTTATGTTTGTTCTTGTTTCTGTTATATTGTAAGCTCTTGACAAATAAATAAATAAAATAAATAATAAAATTTGTTGAGTATGTAGAGCTGGCGTATCCCAGCTCTGACTGAAGGGCCACAACAGGTTTCTCTCCAAGATGCTTCCCAACTATAATTTTTTAATGACCGAGAAGAGAAAAACGATAAATATGTGGGAAGAAGTGATAATAATGAAGTGTTGTGGCCTGTCAGCTGCCGGCCCCTCCAGAAACCGAATCAGATGAGGAGGAGGTGTGTGAGTCAGGGTCAGCATCAAGGCAACCTGAGAGCTCTGAGAGGGAAGAGGGAATGGATATTTAGAGTTTTGCAGCAATAATTCAGCACCAGAAAAATAAACACAGATGGCTAATGCTTCATTTAACATCTTTATAAACATAAGTAGATTTTACAAACCAGTTGTAGATTTCTCCAACATGGAGCAAACTCAAACAGAAACATGTTGCAAGTTCAGAGCAGAGCTCCAGTCTTCAGCAAGCAAGTAAGTTAGTTTCATCTTCAATAGTCAGACTCAGAGTTTAACATAGCTTCAGAGTTGCAAAGCTTAACATAAAGCCACGCCTAAGCTACTTTTAGTTTCAGTTTCCAGCCTAGGCTACTTTGAGTTTCAGTTTCCCAAAACAGTCCTCACTGGCTGACTTAGTTGCTATGTCTATTCATTGACTGACCTTGTTACCAAGCTCTATTCCAGTTCATGAATATACTCTGACAATGGAGCCATCAGAGAGAGAGAGAGAGAGAGAGAGAGAGAGAGAGAGAGAGAGAGAGAGTCGGAGCCTGGCCCATCCATCAGCCTTCAGATGGAGAGTCAACAGCCTCCAGGTCTAGAGGTGGCTGATGAGGAAGAGGATGAACTGACATGCAGATTTGCACAAGAAAGAGGAAAAGAGAGCAGTGGAAATCTGTGGGCCAATCCTTGGGTTGGAAGAGCCACCGCTGTTAGCAAAGCCCCACCCTAGCTCTGGGATAAAAGGCAAGGGGCAGAGATGAATAGATCTGGCAGACAACTGTTCATCTCCCTGCCAGACAGATTTGTTAGCCTGCAGTGAAATACACTTTTTTGCTGGGGCTGCTGGTGCTCCTAATAAAGGAATCATTGATTTAACTACAGAGGGTTTGCCGTGTTTGGGGAGCTGGGTCAGAACACAAAGAGTAATTAGTTTGAATTGAATAAACTTTTGGGAGCAGTGCCCCAAGCAGGGTGCTTAAAGGATAAATGTGGGTCCTACCTGGTGAAAAGGTGTCCTCCTGTAGGGAAAAACAAGAGATCTTGCCTAAGTTAAGAGATTGTTGGTTTGAGCAAGACCTGCCTACTGAACCAGAGCTGCTTCAGAACTGTCATTCAAAGGGATAAATGGAAATAGCTGGAACATCTGCACATATCAGTGCTAAGAAATAAAAACCACAAAGATTGAAATTGAATATGATTTCTTTAGTCAGTACCGAAGATTTCTATAAAGCAACAGAATCAAATGCAAAAGCTTTCTACCAATTTGCAGTATTGCAGGGTCTGTTTTAAACCCCCACCTCAACCCCAAAGCGCCTTTTTAGCAATCTCCCTTATCCACATGAGAAACTAGCAGGTTTTACTTGTTTGAAAAACTTGTCCCAATGTTATCCTATTTCATCAAAGTTCCTGGGGTTTCAGATAATCTCCAGACATTTCTAGCTTTGGGCAACAGGGCAATAGCAGCAGTGGGTAATTCTGTATATAAATTGAAGCTTGAATTCCATAAATATGACAAATAGCAGAGTTACACTGATTGCTTGTCCCCTTCCCGTTCATCAATCTGCATATGTTAATACAGTTTACCTTACACAAGATGATAAAATCTATTACTTCACTCTCCAATGATCATATTAATTCAATTCCTTTCCTCCAAATGTTCCCCAAAGGATGATTCTATCACTTCAGACTAAACCAAATGATTCAATGGGGTTACTTAGTCACTCCTCCATGCACATACACCCCCATGTTTCTAATATATAGTATATGCTGTTTCTTTTGCACTTATCAAGGGAACCAAAACTAGGAGGCACAGAGCATTGGCCTCTCATTTAGGAATTTCAAGAAATTCAAACATGAGTGTTCAGTATATATTTTCAAGGAATATTGCAAGTACCTCAATCACTTTCCCTGGTTTATAGCTCCCCAAACTTTCTTCCAATTAAAAAAAGAAAGTGATATGGTCCATGCTCAAAATGGAATGGCTGTTTCTGAAATGACTGTGTGAAAATAAGTCCAAGAATCTCTGTGGCAAATATGTTTGTTTGTTATATTTCTAGGCCACTTCACTGCAAATTACTCTGGGTGGCTTCACAAAATTAAACAAACACGCACACACAGGGAGGGAGGGAGGGGAAGGAATGGAGGGAGGGAAGGAGAGAGAGAGAGAGAGAAAGAAAGAGCGCTAATAACAATACAGTATCCAGCTCTTCCGTTAATCTTGTCTCTAATCCTTTCCAAGCCAGGTGACAACCAAGAGTACCCAGAACCACCTCTTGGGCACCACAAGATTCTGTTAATGTAGCTATCAAGTGCCGAGGAAATCAGGAATTCAGGCAATTCAAATGAGTATAAAGATTAAGCTCTCTACAAGAATCTAACTAACTGGTCATTAAGGGAAATGAGCAGGAGATAAGAGAGGCCTTTAATGTGGACTAGACTTAGATCTCTGCCTGCATGCAGGGACTCGTGACTTATGATTCATTTGACCCCTCCCTTGGGCTTAATTGGTCATCTTCTACAGCAGCCTTACAAGTGGAATTAGCTCAAGACTGTTATAGTTGGTTTAAATATTCCTTAGACGAAAAACCACTTTGTTGCCTTCTCTTTCCCCTTCCACTTGTCACCCCAACAATTTTTCTTAGAAGTTGTTCCTTCTTCTTGTTACCAAGAAAAAGTTAATCATTAATTTATGCTGATTCAGTGCAACTGGGCCTATGTTTCTTAAGTTTCCTTAATTTTTCTTTCCCTTTTTGACACTTACACAGAGGGAGGGGGGAGAGAGGGAGAGGAGAGATGAAAAGCTATCTAGGAGCTATTTGAGAAAATATCATGTGGCAGAGATACAGATAGGTGATATTTAAGATAGAATAGCCCAAACATCAAATACCAAAAGCATTCTATTTCCTGATTTTTTTAAACATGTCAGGGAATATGTGCAATCTTTTTTGGGCTGAGGCCACACTTGACCTTTAAGTCTCATGCCAGAGGCTGCACTCCAAAATATAGATGGGGCCAAGACCATAAAAGCTAAATTTGATTTAATCCACTGTTCATTTAAATGCAATTAAAATTAAATTGAATGGGTTAAATACAGTGAATATGACTATTTCTCATGTTCTCCTTTTATCGAATTAAGTATTACTATTTGGCAGTCCTTCCTGGATGGACTTTGAAGACTATAATCAAGGCTTTTCTGAGGAATGTATGCAACTCTGTGGCTTATGTTGTGTATACCTGGAATAACAAAATAAGAGTTAGGAAAATGTTTGTTTTTGTTTCAATACAAACAGCTACACTTTTGAGAACAATATGACCAACTTTTCTTCTAAGAACAAAGAACAAAGTCACCATGTTGCTTCACTTTGCATTGTTGTGGAAAAAATGTTGTGATGCACAGTCCATTCCCAGCTTTGGTGAATTATGTTGGAGAATATGCTTTTCTACCATCTCCAATATTTTGAGTTTTGAATAAACTTTTGACTTTGGTAAATAGGTCCAATAGAAAACAGGGAGGATTTTTAAAGCAAGCTGAACTACTCCACAGAAGAATATAGTGTCTTTCCTTTATTGAAGAGAATCATGTGATCTCCACAGCATTTAATCTCACAATCAAAGATCATCTAGGTAATCTAGCAAAATCCTAGCTAGGACTAATGCATTAGTTTAACTCCATACTGTATGTCCCAACTTTCTGGTCTAGAAGAAGAGTTGAAGAGAAACCAATCCTATGACAATATTTATTGTTATTTTATTTGAAGGGGGGGGTTTATTCGTTTATAATATAAGAACCTCAGTGGCACAGTGGTTAAAGTGCTGTACTGCAGGCTACTTCTGCTGACTATCGGCTGCCTGCAATTTGGCAGTTCAAACCCCACCAGGCTCAAGGTTGACTCAGCCTTCTGGACTTCCGGTTTGCAAGGCTTTGGCAGCGGCAGGGATTTGCGATACTGCGTGATCCCTGCCGTGTTCCCTGCCAAGGTTCCCCCGATCCGCTTGGATCTGGGGGATATAGCTGCCCCGTAGAGGCAGCTGAAGATAGGGGGGATCCGGATAGGGGCTTGGGGGTGTCGCAGACCCCCTCCCCACCCGGCAAAACCCCCTTTTCCCAAGGCGGAGGAGCGGCGGTCAGTAATGGCCGCCACGAAGAAACCTGCAGCCGGACAAGATCGTGCAGGAGGAGAAAGTGGGAAGAGCTTTGAAAGTTGTTTTTGACCGGGACAAAGCAAGAGAGAGTGTCCTGGAATTTTGAAGATTGCTAAGGATACATTGTTTCCAGAGAGAGTTACAAGCGGCGAATATCCTAAAAGGGAAAGTATTTTTTTTTCACTCTCCTTCCTAAAGTGACAGCGGATGGAATCATAAGAGAAATCCGAAAACCTGCATTGGAGGTAATTGAATGCTGAAGGGATAAGGATTTCTGAACATTTAAAAGAAAAAAAAATCTTTTTGGCTGTGAGTGGGAAGGGAGAGGAAAAAAAAATTGGAGCAAGTTTGAAAATAAGGAGAAGATTGCCTAAAATTCTAAAGAATTATTAAACATCAATAAGACTTCTAAAAGATATATCTTAAATGGAACTCTGTGATTAAACTTCAGCCCCGGAAAGAGAAAGTGAAGAAGGAGAAAGTATTTAAGGGAAACAGCTTGTTTGGATTGTTTGCTGATTCTGGAACCTCTGAGAATTCTCTTTGATTGAAAGCACTTGGGTGGTTGTTTGGAAAAACTTTTTCTCTATACAATGGCAGCACTTGTGGATGGATTGAAACTTGTATATCAAAAATATGAAAAAGAAAAGCAAGAAAGGAAGGATGTTCTTGGCACTCTTTTTCAATTTTTAGAAATGGCGGTTTGTACTTATGTAAAACTGAACGTGCAACAGGATGACTGGGACAAAGAAGAAGCCATCTTTGATGAACAAGTGACTTTGGTTGGGGAAGGAAAGGAGAAAGAGAAAAAAGGAAAGAAGACTTTGAGATTTGGAAAAACAGCCAAAAAGGAGAAGAATGAGGTGAAAAGGGGATATTATGTTAGAAAACAACAGAAAGGAGGAAAGCAGAATAAAAGGGAGGAGGAGAGACAAGGGGGTAAAGAAGACAAGGAGAAGAATAAGCAAGGGAGAAAGGAAGGGATGAGAAGCCTTAATGGTGGGGAGCAAGATGCAAAGAAACAAAAGTCTTTTAGAGATAATGGGTAAACTTTATTTAAAAAGGATTCTGGAAAGGTACATAAGATTGTATTTTTACATTTGTACTTAGAAATAACTTTAGAAAACTGGAAATAATATGCAATTTAAAACGTGATAAAATATTTAGTATAATTTAGTGAAATTTTTGTTAAGAAAAGGGGAATACTTTAATGAAACAATGATTTAAGATATGTGACGTGGGGGGGGATAACTTTGGAAAGCATAAGTGTTCCCATAAAGGTATGATATTTAATTGAAATGGGTAAAATGCTTAAGATATAAATGATTGTCAATATTAATGATTAGACTATGTTATCCTAGTGAAATTTCTTGTGAAATGAGAGATTTGAAGTAGGAGAAGGGGGAACATTTTAATGAATTAATGATTTATAATATGTGATGTGGGGGGGGGGGGGAATAACTATGGAAAGTAGGTGCTCCCATAAAAATATGTGATTTAATTGAAAAATAATGTGCTAAGTGTATAAGATATAAATGAATATTAATATTAATGAATAGATTTGTATTGGTATTGATAATATTGTATAATTTTAGAATGTACCAGACAGAATCCCAATGTAAGCTATGTATTCTATATTATGTACTATAAATATAGGGGAAAGAGATAAAGGCGTCATACTCCAATTAGTGTACAGGAGAAGTTTTTCTTTAAAGAAGAAAGATAAATGGATAGCTGGAAATAGAACAGACAAAGAATAATAAATAATATGACTTGAATTGAGATGAGATAAATAAAATAAAATTAAGAAAATTTAAAAGAGAGGAGAAGCTATATAGAAAATTGAAAATGCTAATAAGATATGGAATGATATACAAAATGAATATGAATTTGAATTTGTGTCTGTGCCAAGAGTTTTAACCCGGGACTAAGCAACTTTCAGAAAAGAGGTTTTTTATGTTTCTATGTTTTGTGTTTCTGTGTGTTTATCTTTGATTGAGCTAATAAAACCTTGGAGGAACGTTAGAAAAGGATAATGGAGAATAAAAAATAGAAGAGAATAAAGTAAGCCAAAAAGGAAAAAGAAGTATAGTGAATAAAAACATATAAAATAGATAAATATAGAAAAGAAATATAATTGAATGAAAGTATAGGGAGAAATAATGAGGAATATGAAAGGATATTTATGTGTCTATAAGGAGATGTGTTAATGACGTATAAAATGTTTTATTTGCTTAGAATTTACAAATAACTTTCAGAAAAAAGGTTTTATGTTATGTTTTATGCTTTGTATGTCTTTAAAAATTAATAAAATTTGTCCAAAAAAAAAAAAAAAAAAAGGTTGACTCAGCCTTCCATCTTTCCGAGGTGGGTAAAATGAGGATCCAGATTGTTGGAGGCAATATGCTGACTCTTTAAAGCCACTTAGAAAGGGCTGTAAAGCACTATAAAGCAGTATACAAGTCTAAGTGCTATTCCTATTGCTATAAAATACAAAAATACAAAAGCAAATAATAGGAACAATAATGGAGGAGAAAGGGAAGGGAAATGTGTAGAAAAGAAGGGAGGAAAAGGTATTGATTTCCGACTCTCTTTGGTGCAGTAAAATGAGATAGTAACATCAAACCTCAACTTTTTACTTTTACATAATAGTATAAACTAGCCATTGCTAGAAAAACAAATCGATCTAATCAATAAAATCCAAAATCAAAGTTTCATTTTTTCCACCTCAAGCACAATATTTGATGGAATTAAATATTAAAATCATTAAAAGTAAAAAGAAAGAAATATCAAATTGTTTTATTTGATCAAGGTTAAAATAATACATTTTTGCAATCTTCTGGCAACTTTTTGTGGACTTTTGGCTAACACCAGGATTGAAAAGTTAATATTTTATGGATTTTCTGACACATAAAGGATTGTATATGGGAGAAAAAGATACCTATTTAACTTTATAAGATGTGGTAGAAAGTAGTTCAGATTTCCAGGAGGAAGGGAGCGAGGGCATTCCAGTCAAGCAAAAAATAGCAACCTTTTGATAGTCTGAGTAGGGGAAAGAGACTAAAATAGTTCTTAGTTCACAGATTACAGTATATGCTTAATAGTGTCAGTAGTTTGCTTTAGTTTGGCAAGACCTCTGTCTATGGCTGACACAATAAAACAAACTAGAAAAACATCAGCATGTCTTTCTTGGTGTTTGGGAACCTGACATAAACTCTGAAAAGTTATTAAATTGCTTATTGTACCCTATGACTATCATTAAGTGTTGTACCTTATGATTCTTGACTCTTGATGAATGTATCTTTTCTTTTATGTATACTGAGAGTATTTGCACCAAGACAAATTCCTTGTGTGTCCAATCACACTTGGCCATTAAAGAATTCTATTCTATTCTATTCTATTCTATTCTATTCTATTCTATTCTATTCTATTCTATTCTATTCTATTCTATTCTATTCTATTCTATTCTAAATTAGATTACACTTCTTGTCATGAAGGTTGTAAGTAACTTTTTAATAGTTTTTTCCTTTATTATATTCTTTTTCTTTCTTCTTTTTCTTTTGTCCTGTACTTTCTATTCTTTCTCTTCATGTTATTTTCTTTTAAGTTTAGTTTGTATCAGTTTTTACTATAGTAATTAAAATTCTTAATAAAATATATATTTAATAGAAATAGCCCCTGCAAAAAGCAATTTTGTCTTTAATATCCAAAACACAACATTATTGCCAGGGGTGTGCAACATTTAGCATGGAGGCTGCACGTGGTGGAAGCAAAGTATTTCATCTCATGAAGGGATTGGTAGCACCAATACAGCCTCAGAGAAAATGATTTCTGACTTTGGCTATGCATACATCTGCACACTTTCTTGATCATTCTGCTGCTTAGAGGCAGGGAGGGGAGATCTGCTTTTGTGATTTTATTTTTAAGAGAGATGTTGTCAAAAATTCACTAAAGTACATATTTGATGCTTGATACAACTAAGTATTTTATTGAAATTGAAAATATTCCTACAGGAATCAAAACATATTGGTATTAGCATTAGTAATCTTCATCAAATTATCATTACAAGATCATCCATGTGGCAAGCAGAAATGTTTAAAATATTTCCTCAGGGGGATTTTAACAAAAGAAGAAAGATCATGAGAATATGAGCACAAGCAGCTCAGGTGATATATTTATTACCTTCATAGACAGCTTTGTCTTTTCAACTGCCGTCATGTTAAAATCAACAAAGAATTAAGCAGAACAGACTCATGATATGAGCTGTGTACTTTAGTGAATTTTTGACAACATCTCTCTTAAGCTGTCTTCTGCAGCTTCTTTCTCCTAATATGTGTTATATTAGTCTGATCAATTAAACAGCTCTCCCCCCTCCACCATCCTTCTTGACAACTTCAATGAATGTGTTTAGTTTTGTTTAGCTGTGGTTCATTGATCACTTTTATCGTTTTAGCATTAGGAATGCAAAGCTTTTTTATTATTATTATTATTTGAGATTGATTTTAATGAATTTTGTAATTAAAAGATTTTTATTTTGGTTTTTTTAATCATGGGTCTTCCTTCATGCTTGATGGCAAAAAACCACCATGTGAATATAATGTTTATTTATCAAAGTGGCAAATTGCTAGTAATATATGCAGGGTGTTACTATGCACAATGAGATTCGTGGCACAGTAACAAATTTTAATTAAGCAGTGATAAGTTGGGGACTGAATGTGTTGCAATATAGGCTGTATGAGACCAATATTTCACTATACTCCTGACAATTGTTGATGTCACTTGGAACTGGTTGAAAATTAAAATTGTAAGCATGTGTATGGTGAGACTTGTGCCTAATTAAAGATGGAAATAAGTGATATTTGACCATGATGTGAAAATAGGAAATATCTATAATCAGGTGGTGCATTTAATGTATAAGCAAAATGGGAAGCTATCATTCTTTGATCCAGCATCAAAGCCTAGAAGGCAGTGGGTGTAGCTTTCCTCCGTGTCTCCCACCTCCCAGCATTCAAACCCAATTTCCACATTTTCAGACATTCCTGCCAAGATCTAACATTTTAACCCAGTCCAGAGGCTCTTTTTAAGCATTCATTGGAACACTCCCCTATTCTACATAGAAATACATTTTACTGCATCTTAATTCTTTTTCTCCATTGTTTTTTTTTCTCTGCTGAAATCAATTGCAGAGTAATTGACCTGAAATACTAAAATGACTCTTGCTATTATATTCTAACTAATCAATTTTGCTGCCTTAAAAATATTGATTGTATTAAATTACATTTGAGATAAGAGCCCCTCCATTCATGAGCCTAGGGCAATTGTGCCCCCACCCTGGCAATCTCCTCTTTGAAAAAGTCCAGCATATGCATTAACACACAGACAGACATATACATGCTGAGAATGCATAGCAAATCACTGGATTTTATCTAGGAAATCTTCTATACAAATGTTCTGTATTAAGTTGTTGGGAAATAAAGTACAGGTCAAATCTTATATGTTCTTGATCTTTTCCAGGACTTTGCCAAAACACATAAACTAGAGGTTGCCAGTATAGATATAGGTGTAATATAGGTATAAGGATAGGTATATTTAACAGCATCAGTTATACATTAGAAATCCTCAACATTACCTTTAGCTCACCTTTCAAATGGCATGATTCTTTCATCCATCTAAAAGAATGATCAAGAGAGCTACTTTTTAAGGATAAGAATTGAGATTGTGAACCTATTGAATTTAGTGCTCCTCAAACTGCCATTTTTTAAAAAAATCTTAAATATGTTTCTCATTTCAAGTTTGCATTTTTAAGCAAATAAAAATTTGCATTCATTTTTGTGTGCATTTTACTTAATATACATTTTTCCATATTCTTTCCTTCATATGCATATTTTAATGATATTATCTCTCAGATTTTGTGGGTTTTTTTTTTAACTGAACACAATTGTATACACATTTTTGGCTGGCATTTCTATAAAACAGACATTTTTGCATGCACTTAACTGTAAACCTCATTGTAAAATTCTAAACAGTAGAAGAGCATATTAATGCATTCCATTGGTATTTTTGGCAAAATAAAAACAGGCAACAATGTCTAAAAATGTTTGCTTTTCTTTTTTTCTTTTTAGTGTTTGTGCCACATGGTTGCAGGGTCCATGTATTTTTACACTGCTCTGAATTATGCTACAGTAAGGGAATTCATGTACCTTCCTCTGCAGAGCTGACACTGAATAAAGATTAGAAGGAGCAACTGGCTCAAGGTCACCCTTGGCCTCCATGCCTATGGGTGGATCAGAATCTGGGACTCTCTGCTTTCCTTCCAGAACCAGAACCAGAACCATTTCACTGTGCTCAGTCTCAAAATGCTGCTTCAATGCAGCATCATTTTTCCCAAAGAAAAACAAAAGGGCAAAGAAGCAAAACAGCAAAAGCCTTGGAGAAAGGCCTCTAGAACTGATTTCAGAGATTCAATAAGTTCACCTGAGAAAAAGTGATTTTTCTCTCAAAGCTTTCAAAGATTAAAGCCAGCACATGATCCAGAACCATTCTTTAAGACAGGGGTGTCAAACCCAAGGCCCATGGGCCACATTGGTCCACAATGTGGTTGGATCTGGCCCGCAGGGCCATCCTGGTCTACCCACATCACTTCAGCCCAGTCTACCCATTGTGAAGAAGAAAATTGGATCAGCATGGCTTCGGCCCAGTCTACCCAATGCAAAGAGGAAACATGCCAGCAGTTTGGGAGTTGTGTCAAGCTGGCCACACCCACCCAGTCAGTCATGCCCACCCAGTCAGCCATGCCCACTCGGCCCCCTGAGGTCAACCACAGCCCTGATGAAATGAAATTGAGTTTGACATCCCTCCTGCTTTAAGCAATAGAGTGCTTACGGAATCCATCTAAATCCATGTGCTTGATATACATGTACAGAATATTAGGGGTCCCCCCCCCTTCTGTTCAATCTTGTCTGATTCTCAGAGACTGCCAAGACAAGCCCTTACAATTTTCTTGGCAAGAGTTTTCTGAAGTGGTTTGCCATTGCCTCCCAATCCTAAAGTTGAGAGAAAATGAGAAGTTCAAGGTTATCCAGCTGGCTTCATACCAAAGATGGGACTACAATCACAGTCTCCTGGTTTGTAACCTGATGATTCAACCTCTACACCAAATTGGCTTTCTGGTTATGGTTACTGATTAGATATGTTGTGATCTTGCGTTGTTCCTGAATTAGCTTGGCCTGCCCTCCTGTCTGACACTAGTGATTTGTGCTTGAAAAGAATTGTTTATCATCTTTAGGTCTGCTAGTAATGTGGTCTTCATCCCAATTCATAAAATAATGCAATCCTTCACAAGAGTGTCAACTTTGAGATAGAACAAAGATTTTTCCTTTAATTAATTGAAGAAAGCAGGATGTGGATTTAAGGGAAAAACACCAGCTGTTATTTAACAGCTTCCAGAATTGGCTCAGGTATATTTCCATTGCACTCCAGGTATATTTCCATTTAAGTTTATTTATGTAGTAAATATAGTAGGTGTGAGCTGTCTCCTCCCAAATTTCAGTTAAAATTGATTGTTCAGAGTCTGAGATAGTTCAGGTATTGTCTTTCAATTTAATGCATTCACAACTGGATTTTCCATTTGGTAAAAATATTTTAAATAAATAGACAAGAAAAATATTTTAAAGGGTTCTGTGTGGTGTCAAGACTAGAACTAAATCTTGACTTTTTCAAAGCCTGTATATTGAAATTACTATAAATAATTATAAATCATGTTTAACATTTTCCCTTTTGTCTCATTAAAAATTATAGTATTCTTGGGGTATGTGAATAGTTTGAGGGAGGTGCATGAGGATATGGGGTCTCAGATGATGTACTTTTACTCTGACATATGATTTCCCTCTATATTGTCCTTATCATTTGTATGCTACTGTACAAATTGCTCTTTTCTTACCATTCTTCCCTTCTATTCTATGAAGCATCTTTTACAAGTTTGATTTGCTACAAAGTAAGCTGTAGTTGGTAGATCTTCTGCATGTCCTATATATATAGATGCAGAATATCTGCATAGATAAATGATAGATAGATAGATAGATGATAGATATAGATGATAGCTACATAGCTAGACAGACAGACAGACAAATAGATAGATGATAGATTCTTTTTTCTGTAATAAAGCAACTTATCTACCATATCTGTAGTAAATTTTGAAGCTTCTTGTATCAAGTGGTTTACTAAAGGTAGGGTTGAGTTTCTGGAAAATAATGATTTATTGTTTGGGTTTATATGAAGTCTTTTCCTTTTATTTTTTTGCTTGCATGATTTACTCAACCAGTTAAAATAGGTTTTTTTAAAAAAACCAAATTTTAATATTTTACATTGCATATTTTTCAAAAAGATAATTGTCAGAGATACAGTAAAAGTATTTGTTATTTAAATATTATTTTACATTTGGTAAAAAAAAATTACATGCATTAACTCAGCTTTTAGATTTAATATTTTCAGATGTTTATATTCTTTTGAAGTTTATCTCTATCACATAGAAGTTTATTTTTTTAACAAAAAAAATGGACTTATAAGCAAAATATTTATTGTTCAACATCAGAAAGCTACAGCTATTCAGTGGTTTGCAGCAATTATCAATCTAGATCATCTATGGGTGACTGCAATGTATCATTACTTCAATTTACTAGTATCATTCAAATATACATCTTGTAAAAAGCATACAAGATACATTTCTTTCTAAACTTTTTTCTTCTTTCATAATCCGTATGTATATTTGTAGGTAGGTAGGTAGGTATGGAAGGAGGGAGGGAAGAAAGACAAGAGAAGAGAGCAGGAGAGGACAGGAGAGGAGAGGACAGGAGAGGAAGGGAGGGAAAGGGAAGGAAAGAAGGAAGGAAGGAAGGAAGGAAGGAAGGAAGGAAGGAAGGAAGGAAGGAAGGAAAGAAAGAAAGAAAGAAAGAAAGAAAGAAAGAAAGAAAGAAAGAAAGAAAGAAAGAAAGAAAGAAAGAAAGAAAGAAAGAGAAAAAGAAAACTGTACAGAATAAATATTTCACATAAATATGGCAAAATGTTTATGGAAATGTAGATACTTTTTGGGTATGGAATGAATACAGAAATGTCCACAATTAAACCTTAACGTGGAAAAACCAAGCTGAA